>NC_087170.1:6648994-6948994 GCF_035594125.1 Scylla paramamosain | reverse complement strand
TATGCGATTCCGACCTAATTAATCTACATATTCTCGTGTCATCCGCAAATTTACTAACAACACTACTAATTCCACTATCCAAGCCACTGACATATATTACAAACAACATCGGCCCTAATACTAATAATCCCTTTGTCACCCCACTAATTACTTGACCCCACTCCGATTTAGAGCCGTTTATTACAACACTCTGTCGCCTGACGCTTAGCCATGACCTTTTCCAATCTAAACACCTCATCTCTCTCGTGCGCCCTAACATTTTTCAGTAGCCTCTGATGGGGTACCTTGTCAAACGCTTTACTAAAGTCCTGATATAGGATGCCATAACTATCATCATTATCTACCGCCTTGTAAACCTTACTGTATAAACTTACCAAGTTTCTCAGGTAAGACTCCCCATTCCAGAAGCCGTGCTCTAACTGAGTTATCAAGTTATGTTTGTCTAAATGCTCTTAAATGTTCTTCGCTATTATTGACTCCATTATTTTACATTCAGCAGAAGTTAAGCTGACAGGTTAGACGTTAAAGCCTTATCTCCTTTCTTAAAGGTAGGTACTATATTCGCCTGCCTCCAAATTACCGATACCTCACATGACTAAAGTGATTTCCTAAGGACAGAAACTAACAGATTACTTAAAACCTTTTTCCTTTCCTTGAATACTGTGGAATATACTCGTATTTCATCTGGTCCTGGTGACTTGAACTTTTCAACTTATCTATCTCTTGTTCCGCTATTTCTTTTAGTTATGGTAATATCTGTTAGCTTCTCATCCTCTTCTACTCTAAATATCTTTTCACTATTCGGCAAATCCTGCATGTTTTCCTTGGCAAAGACAATTAAAAAATACTCGCTCACAATTTTACTAATCTCCTCTCAACAACTAATCACGTCGCATTCTGCTGTCTTTAAGGAACTATTGTTTCTCTATTCTTCGTCTTATATGCCTGATAAAATCCCTTGAGGTCCATCTTCGCTTGGCTGGCTACCTTTAATTCATAACTATTTTTAGCTTTCCTTGTTAAACTCCTGACTTTTCTAATTCATTATATTATGGCCTTAAAACCACTTCCCCTGTCTTTAATCTCATATATACTTCTCCTTCGCCTTATGTAGTGTTTTAACCTCAGTCATCCATTTAGGATCATTCTTCTGCGATCTTTTTCTTCTGTAAGGGATGTTCCCTAACTGTCCTGAATGTAATTTATCAACGAAATATTTATTTCGCTTCTCCATAAAGGGTGTTTTGCATGGGTTTTAGCGTTTCTGTACATAAGAACCTATAAAACACGTTTTTAGTAATGTTGTTTTGTATTCCTTTATAGAGCGCTTTCCATGCTTTTTAGCGTTCTGGTGTCTAACACGTTGAAAAACACTGAAAAGGCACGTTGATGATAATGTCGTTTCGTTTCCCGATAAAGGGGGCTTCCAATGCATTTTGTCTTTTGGTACTTAACAATATGAAAAAGAGTTTAAGTAAAAGTTTTCGGTAGAGTTGTTTTTCCATATAAAGTGCTTTTGGTAATGTTATTCTGTTTCTCCATAGAAGTTGTTTTGCATGCGTTTCAGCGATTTTAGACGTAAGAAGGTCAAAAACACTCTAAAGATACTTTCTTGGTAATGTTATTTTATATTGCCAAATAGGGTGCTTTCAATGCTTTTTAGCATTTTGATTCCTAACACTCAAGTAAACACTCAAAAGACACGTTTCCTGTAATATAGTTTTGCTTCTTCATATATGGATCTCCATGCATTATGATGTTTTGCTATATAATGTGAAAAAAGCTCAAAATAAAGGTTTTAGCTAATGTTGTTCCTTTTCTCTATATAGGGTGCTATTCATGCGTTTCAGCGTTTTGGTATTTAGGAAGCTCAAAAACACTAACAAAATTTGTTTCTCCTAATGTCTTTCTATTTCCCCATATAGGATGCTTCGTATGTTTTTTGACGTTTTGGTACATAACAAGATAAAAAAAAAAACAATAAAAACACATTTTTGGTGATGTTCTGTTTCTCCATTAAGAGATATAGGATATATTCAATTTTCATTCAAGCGGTTTAGTGTTTGGTACCTAAGAGACTCAAAACACTGATAATGCACGTTTCTCGTAATGTCCTATCGTTTCCACATACAGGGTGCTTTAGATGCATTTTTAAGTTGATGTACGTAAGAGACTGAAAAAGACTCAAAATACACATTTTTGGTAAGGTTTTTCTATTTGGTAGGGTTATTCGTGTTTGTTGCACGTGTTTTAGCGTTTTGGAACGTAAAAACTTTAAAACATTTAAAAGATATGCTTTTAATAATGATATTTTGCATTTCTATATAAAGTGCTTTCCATGCTATTTAGCGTTTTCGTGCCTAACACGCTGAAAAACACATAAAATCACATTTCTTACAATGTTGTTTAATTTTCTCGTATAGCGAGCAAGCATTATGGTGTTTTGCTACCTGACAATGTGAAAAAAAACATTCAAATTACACGATTTTGGTAATGTTTTTCTCTTTCTCCATACAGTGTGCTTCTCATTTATTTTAGCGTTTTGGTACCTAAGAAGCTGAAAAAAAAAACTCATAATACACGTTTTTTGTCATGTCCTTTCATTTCCTCATATAGGCTCTTTTTGGTGCCTTGGTACCTAACAGGGTGTTTGCATGTATTTTGACATTTAGTTCGTAAGAACCTAAAAAACACTCTAAAGAGACGTTTTAGTAGTTTTGTATCCCCCTATAGGGTGATTTCGTTGCTTCTTACTGATTTGGTGCCTAACACGCTAAAAAAAAATAACAAAAGACAAGTTTCTAGTGATTTCGTTTCATTTCTTCATATAAGTTGCTTTACATGCATGTTGGCATTTTGCTAATTATCAATGTAAAAAAATACACGTTTTTGGTAAGTTTGTTCTTTTTCTTCAGAGCACTATTGAAGCTTTTTACTGATTTGGTACTTAAGAGAGCAATAAAAAAAAGAACATAACAAACGTTTCTCGTAATGTCCTTTCATTTACAAATGCAGGGTGTTTTGTTTGATTATAGGCGATTTTGTACATAATACGCTGGAAGACACTCAAAATACACGTTTTTGGTAAATGTATTCTGTTTCTCCATATATAGGGTATTTTCATGCGTTTTTAATGTCGTTTCATATATCTATATATGGGTCTTTGCAGGCATTTTGGGTTTTTGGTAACTAACAATGTCATAACACTCAAAATGCACGTTTTTTTTTTTTTTTTTGGCAATATTGTTTTTTTTCTCCATATAGAGCGTTATTCATGCGTTTTACCCTTTTGATACTAAGAAGGTCAAAAACACTCATAATACACGTTTCTCGTAATGTCTTTTGATTTTTATCATATAGGGTATTTTCGATTCATTTAGGCGTTTTTTTACGTAACAATCTTATAAAACATTAAAAATACTTGTTTTTGGTAATGTTATTCTGTTCCTCCATAAAGGATGTTTTCTGTGTTTTTTTTTTATCGTTTTGGTACGTAGGACACTCAAAAGAAACGTTTTCTTAATGTTGTTTCGTATTCCATATCAGGTGATTTGTATGCTTTTTAGCATTTTTGTGCCTAACACGCTGAAGAACACATTTTAGACACGTTTCTGAAATCTTAATTCCTTTTCCCAAATTGGGGGCTTTACATGCATTATGGCGTTTTCATTCATAACAATGTGAAAACACTGAAAATATACGTTTTTGGTAATGTTATTTCATATAGTGTTGTTATTCATGTATTTTAGCGACTTCGTACCTAATAAGTAAAAAAAAAAAAAACACCAATAGTACACATTTTAGTAACGTCTTTTCAATTTCCCATTTAATATACTATATATGCATTTTGGCGTTTTTCTACTTAACTAACTCAAAAAAACTCGAAATATTTGTTTTTGAGAATATTATTTCTCCATGTTTTTTTTTTTCATGCGATTTAGCGTTTCGGTAGGTAAGAAACTCAAAAACACTGAAAACAGACGTTTTTGGTTAAGTTGTTTTGTTTTCCTTTATGGGGTGCTTTCCATGCTTTTTAGTGTTTTGGTGCCTAGCACGCCAATAAACATTCAAAAGGCACTTTTCTGGAAATCGCGTTTCCTTTCCTCATTTAGGGTACAAAAACATGTATTAGTAGTGTTTTCGAAAACGCCAAAGTGCATGCAAAGTAAACTACACTGGAGAAACAAACAAAAACGTGTCTTTTGAGTGTTTCCAGCTTTTTACGTACCAAAACACTATAATGCATAAAAAAGAAACTTCATGGAGAAACAGAATAATATTGCCAAAAAGGTGTATTTTGAATGTTTTTTTCAGCTTATTACGTACCAATACGCAAAAATTCATCCATTTCACCCTTTATAGGGTTAAGAGACGACATTCCTAGAAAAAATGTTATTTCGGGGCTTTTCAGCGTTAGGCACCAAAACTCTAAAGGCATAATTTTGGCATCACAGTACCTATGAAGATGAATAACAAAAAAAAAAATCCCATTTTTTGTTTATTTATTTATTTTTTTCTAAAGACTGTTATTTTTGGGTTTTAGCTTTTTCGTACTGAAGGAACTTAAAAAACACTCATCATACACGTTTCTCGTAATTTCCTTTCGTTTCCCAAACATAAAATTCTCTTTACATGTATTTAAGCGTTTTTATAGATAACATGATCAAAAACACTCAAAATACATGTATTTGGTAAGTTATTCTGTTTCTCCATAAAATGTACTTTGCATGCGTTCTAGCGTTTTGGTATGTAAGGAGCTGAAAAACACTTAAAGGCCAGTTCTTGGTAAAATTTGGTTTTATTCCCATGTAATGTGACTGCATTGGCTTTTAGTGCTTTATTGCGTAACACGCTCAAAAACACTGAAAAGACATGCAAAGCCTCCCATATGAGGAAAATAAAGACCTTACCAGAAATCTGTCTTTTGAGTGCTTTTTCAGCATATGAGGCACCAAAACGATAAATAATAAGGAAATCACTCTATATGGGAATCCAAAAGAAAATTACAGAAAACGTGTCTTCTCAGTGGTTTACGTACAAAAACGCTAAAACTGATGCAAACCAACCAATATGAAGAAGCAGAAAAAAATTACCAAAAATGTATATTTTGAGTGTTTTTGAGCTTGTTACCTACAAAAAAAAAACGCGAAAATGGATACAAAGCCCTCTATATTGGGAAACAAAGGGACATTGCGAGAAAAATGTATAATGAATGTTTTATAGTTTAAAAAAAACACAAGGCAAAAAACGCAAAAACTCGTGTAAATGCTGAAACTCATAAATAACACTCTTAATTGAGAAACAGAGCAACCTTACTAAATGCGTGTCAAAAACACTAAAAGGCAAGTTCTTCGTAAAAGTTGGTTTTATTCCCATGTAATGTGATTGCCCTGCTTTTTAGTGCTTTATTGCCTAACACGCTCAAAAACACTCAAAGACACTTTTCTGGTAATGTCATTTTTTCCCACATAAAGCTAGTTTCGCATGGAATTTGGGGTTTTGATAACTAAGAATGTAAAAAAAAAACTCAAAATACACGCATTTAGTAAGGTTGTTCTGTTTCTTGATTATGAGTGTTATTCATGAGTTTCAGTATTTTGGTATCTTAGAAACTTCTCCATACAGTCGAGTTTTTGCGTTTTTTTGCATTGTGATTCTGGTGAAACTATAAAACACTCATTATACACGTTTCTCGTTATGTTCTTTTTTTTTCCTTAAATAGAGTGCTTTGCATCCATTTTCGCGTTTCTTTTTATGTAACAAGCTCAAAAACACACAAAATATACTTTTTTGGTAATGTTATTTATTTTTTTCATATTGCTTGGTTTGCATCCGTTTTAGCGTTTTTCTACGTAAATCTTTTAAAAGACACGTTTCCAGTAATTTTGTTTTGGATTTCCATAGAGAGTGACTTTCATATTATTTATCGTTTTGGTGCCTAACATGCTTTTTGGTGCCATTTGCTTCCCAATATAGAGTGCTTTCCATCCATTTTCGCGTTTTTTATAGGTAACAATTTCAAAAACACTTAAAATATAACTTTTTGGTAATGTTATTCCATATCTTCATTTTGGTTAGTTTGCATCCGTTTTAGCGTTTGCTACGTAAAACACCGAAAAGACACGTTTTCATTAATTTTGTTTTGGATTCCCATATAGATTAACTTCCTTGGGTTTTATCATGTTGGTTCCGAACATGCTGAAAAACACTCATAAGACAGTTTTCTGGCAAAGACGTTTAATTTCCCCATATAGGTTGTGTTGCATGCACTTTAGGGGTTTGGTATATAACAGTCCGAAAAAAAAAGCTAAATTTAACTTTTTTGATAATGTTCTTATTTCATATAATTTCCTGAACTTTCCCAAATTTTGGCACCTCGGTACCTGTGGAGATGAATAAGAATGAAAAAAAAAATCGTATTTTTTTCATTTATTTATTTTTTTTTTCAATAAAGAGTGTAATTTGTGGCTTTTAGCTTTTTCGTACATAATGAACTTAAAAACACTCATAATACACGTTTCTCGTAATGTCCTTTCATTTCTCAAAAATACGGTTCTTTGCATGTATTTAAGCGTTTTTATTGGTAACATGATCAAAAGCACTCAAAATACATGTTTTTGGTAATGTTATTCTGTTTCACTATAAAGTGTATTTTGCATGCATTTTAGTGTTTTGGTATACAAGGAGCTCAAATACACTTCAAGGCAAGTTCTTGTTAAAAATTGGTTTTATTCCAATGTAATGTGATTGCCCTGCTTTTTAGTGCTTTATTGCCTAACACGCTAAAAAAAAAAACACTCCAAAGACATTTTTCTGGTAATGTCATTTTTGTCCCACATAAAGCTGGTTTTGCATGCAATTTGGTGTTTTGGTAACTAAGGATATGAAAAGCACTCAAAATACACGTATTTAGTAAGATTGTTCTGTTTCTCAATTAAGAGTGTTGTTCCAGAGTTTCAGCATTTTGGAATATAAGAAACTTCTCTATATACACGAGTTTTTGCGTTTTTTGCCTTGTAGTTCTTGTGAAACTATAAAACACTCATTATACACGTTTCTCGTAATGTCCTTTTGCTTCCCAATATAGAGTGCTTTCCATCCATTTTCTCGTTTTTTGTAGGTAACAATTTCAAAAACACTTAAAATATACATTTTTGGTAATGCTATTTTATTTCTTCATATTGGTTGGTTTACATCCGTTTTAGCGTTTTTCTACGTAAAACACCGAAAAGACACGTTATTAGTAATTTTGTTTTTCATTCACATATAGATTGACTTCCATGTTATTTATCGTGTTGGTTCCTAACATGCTGAAAAACACTCATAAGACCGTTTTCTGGCAAAGACGTTTAATTTCCCTATATAGGTGGCTTTGCATGCACTTTAGGGGTTTGGTACATAACAGTACGAAAAAAAAAGCTAAATTTAACTTTTTTGATAATGTTCTTATTTCACATAATTTCCTGAATTTTGCCCGAATTTTGGCATTTCGGTACCTGTGAAGATGAATAAGAAAGAACAAAAAATATTGTATTTTTTTTTATTTATTTATTGTTTCTCAATAAAGAGTGTTATTTGTGGCTTTTAGCTTTTTGGTAATTAATGAACTTAAAAACACTCATAATACACGTTTCTCGTAATCTCCTTTCGTTTCCCAAAAATAGTGTTCTTTGCATGCATTTAAGCGTTTTTATTGGTAACATGATCAGAAACACTCAAAATACATGTTTTTGGTAATGTTATTCTGTTTCACCATAAAGTGTATTTTGCATGCGTTTTAGTGTTTTGGTATATAAGGAGCTCAAAAACACTTAAAGGCAAGTTCTTGGTAAAAATTCGTTTTCCTCCAATGTAATGTGATTGCCCTCCTTTTTAGTGCTTTATTTTCTATCACGCTCAAAAACACTCAAAAGACACTTTTCTGGTAAAGTCTTTTTTTTCCCACAAATCTATTTTCGCATGCAATTTGGGGTTTTGGTAACTAAGGATGTGAAAAGCACTCAAAATACACGCATTTATTAAGGTTGTTCTGTTTCTCAATTAGGAGTGTTATACATGAGTTTTAGCATTTTTGTATCTGGGAAACCTCTCCATATACACGAGATTTTGCGTTTTTTGCCTTATGGTTCTTTTGAACTATAAAACACTCATTATACACTTTTCTTGCAATGTCCTTTTTGTTTCCCAATATAGAGTGCTTTGCATCAATTTTCGCGTTTTTTGTAACAAGCTCAAAAACACTCAAAATATACCTTTTTAGGAACGCTTTTCTATTTCTTGATATTGGTTGCTTTGCATCCGTTTTAGCGTTTTTCAACGTAAAACACTGAGAAGACACGTTTTCAGCAACTTTTTTTTGGATTCCCATATAGAGTGAGTTCCTTATTATTTATCGTTTTGGTGCCTAACATGCTAAAAACTACTCAAAACACATATTTCTGGTAAGGTCGTTTAATTTCCTCATATAGGAGTCTTTGCATGCACTTTAAGGTTTGGTACATAACAGTCCGAAAAAAAAAGCTGAAATTAACTTTTTTGATAATATTCTTATTTCACATGATTGCCCTGAATTTTCCCAGAATTTTGGCATCTCGGTACCTATGAATATGAATAAAAAAAAAAAAAATAAAAAAAATTCCTATTTTTTTATTTTTTTATTTTTTATTTTCTAAATAAAGAGTGTTATTTGTGGGTTTTAGCTTTTTGGTACTTAAGGAACTTAAAAAAACACTCATAATACACGTTTCTCGTAATGTCCTTTCGTTTCTCAAACATGCAAATACATGCAAATTCTTTGCATGTATTTAAGCGTTTTTATAGATAACATGATCAAAAACACTCAAAATACATGTTTTTGGTAATGTTATTCTGTTTCACCATAAAGAGTGTTTTGTATGCGTTTTAGTGTTTTGGTATATAAGGAGCTCAAAAACACTTAAAGGCAAGTTTTTGGTAAAAATTGGTGTTATTCCAATGTAATGTGATTGCCCTGCTTTTTAGTGCTTTATTGCCTATCACGCTCAAAAACACTCAAAAGACACATTTCTGGTA
Source organism: Scylla paramamosain (assembly GCF_035594125.1). Classification (NCBI taxonomy): domain Eukaryota; kingdom Metazoa; phylum Arthropoda; class Malacostraca; order Decapoda; family Portunidae; genus Scylla; species Scylla paramamosain. The sequence goes on along the minus strand of NC_087170.1, from coordinate 6,939,943 downwards.
ATGTCATTTTTTCCTCACATAAATCTATTTTCGCATGCAATTTGGGGTTTTGGTAACTAAGAATGTGAAAAGCACTCAAAATACACGCATTTAGTAAGGTTGTTCTGTTTCTCAATTAGGAGTGTTATTCATGAGTTTTAGCATTTTGGTATCTAGGAACCTTCTCCATATACACGAGTTTTTGTTTTTTTTGCCTTTTGGTTCTTTTGAACTATAAAACACTCATTATACACTTTTCTTGCAAAGTCCTTTTTTTTCTAATATAGAGTGCTTTGCATCAATTTTCGCGTTTTTTGTAGGTAACAAGCTCAAAAACACTCAAAATATACCTTTTTGGTAATGTTTTTTCTATTTCTTGATATTGGTAGGTTTGCATCCGTTTTAGCGTTTTTCTACGTAAAACAAAGAAAAAACACGTTTTCAGCAATTTTGTTTTAAATTCTCATATAGAGTGAGTTCCTTATTATTAATCGTTTTGGTGCCAAACATGCTGAAAAACACTCAAAAAACAGATTTCTGGTAAGGTCGTTTAATTTTCTCATATATGGGGTCTTTGGATGCACTTCAGGGTTTGGTACATAACAGTCCGAAAAAAAGATAAAATTTACTTTTTTGATAATTTTTGTTTTATCATATAATAGCCCCGAATTTTCCCAGAATTTTGGCATCTCGGTACCTATGAAGATTAATAACAAAAAAAAAATCCTATTTTTTTATTTTCTTACTTTTTTTTCTAAATAAAGAGTGTTATTTGTGGTTTTTAGCTTTTTGGCACTTAAGAAACTTAAAAACACTTATAATACACGTTTCTCGTAATGTCCTTTCGTTTCGCAAACATAAGGTTTTTTGCATGTATTTAAGCGTTTTTATAGATAACATGATCAAAAACACTTAAAATATATGTTTTTGGTAATTTTATTCTGTTAACCATAAAAGGTGTTTTGCATGCGTTTTAGCGTTTTGGTATGTAATGAGTTCAAAAACACTTAAAGGCAAGTTCTTGCTAAAAGTTGTTTTTATTCCCATGTAATGTGATTGTCCTGCTTTTTAGTGCCTAACACGCTCAAAAACACTCAAAAGACACTTTTCTGGTAATATCATTTTTTTTCTCACATAAAGCTAGTTTTGCATGAAATTTGGGGTTTTGGTAACTAAGAATGTGAAAAAAAAAATTAAAAACACAGGCATTTAGTAAGCTAGTTCTATTTCTTAATTAAAAGTGTTATTCATGAGTTTCAGCATTTTGGTATGTAAGAAACTTTTCTAATACACACATTTATTAAGGTATTTCTGTTTTAAAATTAAAAGTGTTATTCATCAGTTTCAGCTTTTTGGTATGTAAGAAACTTCTTTATGTACACGAGTTTTTGAGTATTTTACCTTGTAGTTCTTGTCAAACTATAAAACACTCATACACGTTTCTCGTAATGTCCTCTTCTTTGCCAATATAAAGTGCTTTCTATCCATTGTTGCATTTTTTGTAGGTAACAAGCTCAAAAACACATCAAAATATATCTTTTTGGTAATACTATTCTATTTCTTCATATTGGTTGGTTTGCATCCGTTTTAGCGTTTTTCTACGTAAATCACTGAAAAGACACGTTTTAAGTAATATTGTTGAAATTGCTGAAAAACACTCAAAAGACAGGTTTCTGGAAAAGTCGTGTAATTTTCCCATATAGGTGGATCTGCATGCACTTCTTAGTTTGTATATAACTCCGAAAAAAAAGCTAAAATTATTTTTTTATAATGATTTTTTTTTTACAAAATTTCCATGAATTTTGCCAGAATTTTGGCATCTCGGTACCTATGAAGATGAATAAAAAAAATAATTTTTAACCCTATAAAGAGTTATTTGTGGGTTTTAGCTTTTTGGTACTTAAGGATTTTAAAAACACTCATAATACACGATTTTCGTAATGTCCTTTCATTTTCCAAACATAGGGTTCTTTGCATGTATTTAGGTGTTTTTATAGGTAACATGATCAAAAACACTCAACATACATGTTTCTGGTAATGTTACTTTGTTTCTCCATAAAGGGTTTTTCGCATGCGTTTTAGCGTTTTGGTATGTAAGAAGCTCAAAAACACGTAAAGGCAGGTTCATGGTAAAAGTTGGTTTTATTCCCATATAATGTGATTGCCCTCCTTTTTAGTGCTTTAGTGCCTATCACGTTCAAAAACATTCAAAAGACACTTTTCTGGTAATGTCATTTTTTTCCCACATAAAGCTACTTTCGCATGCAATTTTTGGATTTGGTAACTAAGAATGTGAAAAGCACTCAAAATACATGCATTTGGTATGGTTGTTCTGTATTCTTAATTAAGAGTGTTATATCTGAGTTTTAGCATTTTGGTATCTAAGAAACTTTTCCATATACACCGAGTTTTTTGCGATTTTTGCCTTGTGGCTGTTGTGAAACTATAAAACACTCATTATACACGTTTCTCGTAATGTCCTTTTGTATCCCAATATAGAGTGCTTTCCATCCATTTTCGCGTTTTTTGAAGATAAGCTCAAAAACACTCAAAATATACCTTTTTGGTAATGTTATTCTATTTCTCCATATTCGTTGGTTTGCATTCGATTTAGCGTTTTTCTACGTAAAACACTGAAAAGACACTTTTTCAATAATTTTGTGATGGATTCCCACATTGAGTGACTTCCATATTATTTATCGTTTTGGTGCCTAACATGCTGAAAAAAAAAAAACACAAAAGACAGGTTTCTGGTAAGGACGTTTAATTTCCCCATATAGGTGGCTTTGCATGCACTTTAGGGTTTGGTACATAACAGTCCGAAAAAAAAGCTAAAATTAACTTTTTTTCATAATGTTCTTTTTTCACATAATTTCCCTGAATTTTGCCAGAATTTTGGCATCTTGGTACCTATGAAGATGAATAACAAAAGAATAAATAAATTCCTATCTTTTTATTTATTTTTTTTCTATAAACAGTGTTATTTATGGGTTTTAGCTATATGGTACTTAAAGAACTTAAAAACACTCGTAATACATGTTTCTCGAAATATCCTTTAATTTCCCAAACATAAGGTTCTTTGCATGTATTTAAGCGTTTTTATAGGTAACATGATCAAAAACACTCAAAATACATGTTTTTGGTAATGATATTCTTTTTCTCCATAAAGGGTGTTTTGCATTCGTTTTAGCGTTTTGGTATATAAGGAGCTCAAAAACACTTAAAGGCAAGTTCTTAGTAAAAGTTAGTTTTATTCCCATGTAATGTGATTGCCCTGCTTTTTAGTGCTTTATTGCCTATCATGCTAAAAAAAAAAAAAAAAAACACTTAAAAGACACTTTTATGGTAGTCATTTGTTTCCCACATAAAGCTACTTTCACTTAAAATTTGGGGTGTTTGGTAACTAAGAATGTGAAAAACACTCAAAATACACGCATTTGGTAAGGTTGTTCTGTTTCTCAATTTAGAGTGTTATTCAGGAGTTTCAGCATTTTGGTATCTAAGAAACTTCTCAATATATATATGAGTTTTTGCGTTTTTTGCCTTGTGATTCTTGAGAATCTATAAAACACTCATTATACACGTTTCTCCTAATGTCCTTTTGTTAACCAATAGAGAGAGCTTTGCATCCATTTTCGCGTTTTTTTTTTTCTAAAAAGCTAAAAAAAACACTTAAATTATACCTTTTTGGTAATCTTATTCTATTTCTTCATATTGGTTGGTTTGCATCCGTTTTAGCGTTTTTCTACGTAAAACACGAAAAAGACACGCTTAAAGTAATTTTGTTTTGGATTCCCACATAGAATGACTTCAATATTATTTATTGTTTTGGTGACTAACATGCTCAAAAACACTAGAAACACAGGTTTCTCGTAAAGTCGTTTAATTGCATGCACTTCATGGTTTGGTACATAACAGTCCGAAAAAAAAAGCTGAAATTAACTTTTTTGATAATGTTTTTTTTACACATAATTTCCCTGAATTTTGCCAGAATTTTGGCATCTCAGTACCTATGAAGAAGAATAACAAAAAAAAAAATTCAATTTTTTAATTATTCCTTTATTTTTTCTCTATAAAGAGGTTTTAGCTTTTTGGTACTTATGGAACTTAAAAACACACATAATACACGTTTCTCGTAATGTCCTTTCGTTTCCCAGATATAGGGTTCTTTGCATGTATTTAAGCGTTTTTAGAGGTAACATGATGAAAAACATTCAAAATACATGTTTTTGGTAATGTTAATCTCTTTCTCCATAGAGGGTGTTTTGCATGTGTTTTAGCGTTTTGGTATATAAGGAGTAAAAAATCACTTAAAGGCAAGTTCTTGGTATAAGTTGGTTTTATTTCCATGTAATGTGATTGCCCTCCTTTTTAGTGCTTTATTGCCTAACTCTCTCAAAAACCCTCAAAGGACACTTTTCTGGTAATGTCATTTTTTTTCCCACATAAAGCTAGTTTCGCATGCAATTTGGGGTTCTAGTAACTAAGAATGTGAAAACACTCAAAATACACCCATTTAGTAATGGTATTCTGTTTCTTAATTAAGAGTGTTATTCAGGAGTTTCACCATTTTGGTACCTAAGAAACTTCTCCATATACACTAGTTTTTGCCTTTTTTGCTTCGTGGTTCTTGTGAAACTATAAAATACTTATTATACACGTTTCTCGTAATGTCTTTTTATTTCCCAATATAGAATGCTTTGCATCCATTTTCGCGTTTTTTTTTTACAAGCTCAAAAATACTTAAAATATACCTTTTTGGTAATGTTATTCTATTTCTTCATATTGGTCTGTTTCCATCCGTTTTTCCGTTTTTTTTACGTAAAACACTGAAAAGACACGTTTTCAGTAATTTTGTTTTGGATTCCCATATAGAGTGACTTCCATATTATTTATCGTTTTGGTGCCTAACATGCTGAAAAACACTCAAAAGACAGTTTTCTTTTAAAGTCGTTTAATTTCCCCATATAGATGGCTTTGCATGCATTTTAGAGTTTGGTACATAACAGTCCGAAAAAAAAAAGCTAAAATTAAGTTTTTCGATAATGTTCTTTTATCCACATAATTTCCCTGAATTTTAACAGAATTTTGGCATCTCGGTACCTATGAAGATGAATAACAAAAAAAAGAAAAAATTATTATTTTCTTTTATTTCATTTATTTATTTTTATTTTTATTTTTTTTTTTTCTTTCTTCATAAAGAGTATCATTTGTGGGTTTTAGCTTTTTGGTATTTAAGTAACTTAAAAACACATATAATACACGTTTCTCGTAATGTCCTTTCGTTTCCCAAACATAGGATTCTTTGCATGTATTTAAGCGTTTATATAGGTAACATGATCAAAAACACTTAAAATACATGTTTTTTGTAATGTTATTGTGTTTCTCCATAAAGGATTTTTTGCATTCGTTTTAGCTCAAAAATATTTAACGGCAAGTTCTTGGTAAAAGTTTGTTTTATTCACATGTAATGTGATTGCCCTTCTTTTAAGTACTTTATTGCCTAACACGCTCATAAACACTCAAAAGACATTTTCTGGCAATATAATTTTTTCCCCATATAAACCTAGTTTCGCATGCAATTTCGTGTTTTGGTAAATAAGAATGTGAAAAACAATCAAAATACACGCATTTGGTAAGGTTGTTCTGTATCTCAATGAAGAGTGTTATTCATGAGTTTCAGCATTTTGGTATCTAAGAAACTTTTGCCTTGTGGTTGTTGTGAAACTATAAAACACAGGTTTTATTATACAGGTTTATTATACAGGTTTCTCGTAATGTCCTTTTGTTTCCCAATATAGTGTGCTTTGCATTCATTTTCACGTTTTTTGTAGGTAACAGGCTCAAAAACACTTAAAATATACCTTTTTGGCAGTGTTATTCTATTTCTTCATATTGGTTTGTTTGCATCCGTTTTAGCGTTTTTCTACGTAAAACACTGGAAAAGACAAGTGTTAAGTGATTTTGTTTTGGATTACCATATAGAGTGACTTCCATATTATTTATTGTTTTGGTGCCTAACATGCTGAAAAACACTCAAAAGACAGGTTTCTGGAAAAGTCGTTTAATTTCCCTATAGAGGTGGCTTTGCATGCAATTTAGGTTTTGGTACATAACTCTCCGAAAAAAAGCTAAAATTAACTTTTTTTGATAATGTTCTTTTTTCCACATAATTTCCCTTAATTTTGCCAGAATTTTGGCACCTCGGTACCTATGAAGAAGAAAAACAAAAAGAAAAAAGGAAAATTCCTTTTTTTTCCTCTATAAAAAGTTTTATTTGTGGATTTTAGCTTTTTGGTGCTTAAGGAATTTAATAACATTCATAATACACGTTTCTCGTAATGTCCTTTCGTTTCCCAAACATAGGGTTCTCTGCATGTATTTAAGCGTTTTTATAGGTAACATGATCAAAAACACTCAAAATACATGTTTTTTGTAATGTTATTTTGTTTCTTCATACAGGGTGTTTTGCATGCGTTTTAGCGTTTTGGAATGTTAGGAGCTCAAAAACATTTAAAAGCAAGTTCTTGGTAAAAGTTGGTTTTATTCCCATGTAATGTGATTGCCCTGCTTTTTAGTGCTTTATTGCCTAACACGCTCAAAAACACTCAAAAGACACTTTTCTGGAAATGTCTTTTTTTTTCTTTCCACATAAAGCTAGTTTCGTATGCAATTTGGTGTTTTGATAACCAAGAATGTAAAAAACACTCAAAATACACGCGTTTGGTAAGATTGTTCTGTTTCTCAATTAAGAGTGTTATTTATGAGTTTCAGGATTTTGGTATCTAAGAATCTCAAAAAACACTTATAATGCACATTTCTTGTAAGGTCCTTTTTTTTCCTCATTTAGGGTGCTTTACATGCATTTTGGCATTTTATTTTTCACGGAATAGCTGGAAAACACTGAAAATACACGCTTTTGGTAATAAGAACATAAGAACATAAGAAATAAGTAAATATGCAAGAAGGCATCAGGCCTACACGTGGCAGTACTTGTATGAAATATGCCTACGTATTTCCACCTATCATCTCCATCTATAAATGTGTAATTTTCTCTTACAGTTGCCAAATGCCTCAGAACTAACAGCTTGATTACTAAGTCCGTTCCAATCATCTACTAATGTATTTGAAAACCAATTCCTTCCTGTTTCCTTTTTGAACATCAAGTTTTCAGGCTCAAGCCTGAAAACTTGATGTTCTATTTTTCTTGTTCTATCATGGTTACAGATTCTAAGAATTTTCCTTATGTTCCCCTTGTTATAACCCATATACCACTTGAAGACTTCTATCAGGTCCACTCTTAACCTACGTCTCTCTAAAGAATGTAAATTTAACAGCTTGAATCTCGCTTCGTAAGGAATACTCCTCATCCCATGTATACTTTTAGTCATTCTCCTTTGAAGTGATTCTAATAGACCTTTATCCTTCCTGTGATGTGGTGACCAGAATAGGACAGCGTAGTCTAGATGAAGTCTGACCAGCGCTAAATGTAACTTTAATATTACTTCGGGAGTTTTACTTTTAGCACTCCTAAAAATGAGTCATAATACACTATTTGCTTTGTTTCTGGCCTCTTTGCATTGCTTTCTTAGACGGAGTTCAGAGCTAACTTTAAATTTCAAATCTTTTTCTAACCCTGAACCTACCAGAACTTGGTTGTTCATTGTGTAACTACTGTGTGTGTTTCTTCTACTTACGCTAAGTGCTTTGCATTTGTTGGTATTAAACTGCATTTGCCATCTGTCTGTCCATTCGTTCATCCTATCCAAATCTGCCTGCAAGGCGATGGTATGCGATTCTGACCTAATTAATCTACATACTCTCGTGTCATCCGCAAATTTACTAACAACACTACTAATTCCACTATCCAAGTCATTGACATATATTACAAACAACATCGGCCCTAATACTAATAATCCCTTTGTCACCCCACTAATTATTTGACCCCACTCGGATCTAGAGCCGTTTATTACAACACTCTGTCGCCTGCCGCTTGGTCATGACCTTATCCAGATTACTTATAAACTTTTTTCCAATTCTTAAATACTGCAGAATATATTTCATCTGGTCCTGGTGACTTGAACTTTTCAGCTTATTTATCTCCTGTTCCACTATCTTTTTAGTTATGATAATATCTGTCAGATTCTCATTTTCTTCTACTCTAAATATCTTGTCACTATTCGGCAAATCCTGCATGTTTTCCTGGGCAAAGACAGTTAAAAAATACTCGTTCACAATTTTACTAATCTCCTCGCAACAACTAAGCAGGTCCCATTCTGCTGTCTTTAAGGAACTTTTGTTTCTCTGTTCTTTGTCTTATATGCCTGATAAAATCCCTTGGGTTCCATCTTCGCTTGGCTGGCTACCTTTAATTCATAACTATTTTTAGCTTTCCTTGTTAAACTCCTGACTTTTCTAATTCATTATATTATGGCCTTAAAACCACTTCCCCTGTCTTTAATCTCATATATACTTCTCTTTCGCCCTATGTAATATTTTAACCTCAGTCATCCATTTAGGATCATTCTTCTGCGATCTTATTCTTCTGTAAGGGATATTCCCTAACTGTCCTGAATGTAATTTATCAACGAAATATTTATTTCGCTTCTCTATAAAGGGTGTTTTCCTTGAGTTTTAGCGTTTCTGTACATAAGAACCTTTAAAACAGGTTTTTAGTAATATTATTTTGTATTCCTTTATGGAGGGCTTTCCATGCTTTTCAGCGTTTTGGTGTCTAACACGTTGAAAAACACTCAAAATACACTTTGATGATAATGTCGTTTCGTTTCCCGATAAAGGGGGCTTCCAATGCATTTTGTCTTTTGGTACTTAACGATATAAAAAAAAAAAGTTTTTGGTAATGTTAATTTGTTTCTCCGTAAAGGTTGTTTTGCATGCTTTTCAGCGATTTCGGATGTAAGGTGAAAAACACTCTAAAGATACTTTCTTGGTAATGTTATTTTATATTGCCAAATAGGGTGCTTTCAATACTTTTTAGCATTTTGATTCCTAACACTCAAGTAAACACTCAAAAGACACGTTTCCTGTAATATCGTTTTGCTTCTTCATATAGGGATCTGCATGCATTATGATGTTTTGCTACATAATGTGAAAAACGCTCAAAATAAAGATTTTAGGTAATGTTGTTCTTTTTCTCTATATAGGGTGCTATTCATCATTTTTAGCGTTTTAGTACTTAGGAAGCTTACTTAGGAAGCTCAGAAACACAAATAAAACTTGTTTCTCCAAACGTCTTTCCATTTCCCCATATAGGATTCTTCGTATGTATTTTGACGTTTTGGTACATAAAAAAGGAAAAAAAAACACTCAAAAACACGTTTTTGGTGATGTTCTGTTTCTTTATTAAGAGATATAGAATATATATGTACGTAACAGACTCAAAAAGACTCAAAATACACGTTTTTGGTAAGTTTTTTTTCTGTTTGGTAAGATTATTCGTGTTTGTTGCACGTGTTTTAGCGTTTTGGAACGTAAAAAGTTTAAAACACTTAAAAGGCATGCTTGTTATTTTGCATTTCTATATAAGGTGCTTTCCATGCTATTTAGCGTTTTCGTGCCTAACACGCTGAAAAACATAAAAACACATTTCTTATATTGTTGTTTAATTTTCTCGTATAGCGAGCAAGCATTATGGTGTTTTGCTACCTGACAATGTAAAAAACATTCAAATTACACGATTTTGGTAATGTTTTTTCTTTCTCCATTTTTGCGTTTTGGTACCTGAGTTGCTAAAAAAAAAAAAAAAAAAAAACTCATAATACACGTTTTTTGTCATATCCTTTCGTTTCCTCATATAGGCTGTTTTTGGTGCTTTGTTACCTAACAGGGTGTTTGCATGTATTTTGACATTTTAGTTCGTAAGAGCCTAAAAAAAAAAACACTCTAAAGACACGTTTTAGTAAAGTTGTTTTGTATTCCCCTATAGGGTGATTTCGTTGCTTCTTACTGATTTGGTGCCTAACACGCCCAAAAAATAACAAAAGACAAGTTTCTAGTGATTTCGTTTCGTTTCTTCATATAGGTTGCTTTACATGCATGTTGGTGTTTTGGTAATTATCAATGTAAAAAAATACCCGTTTTTGGTAAGTTTGTTCTTTTTCTTCAGAGCACTATTGAATTACTGATTTGGTACTTAAGAAAGTATTAAAAAAAAAAAAACACAACAAACGTTTCTCGTAATGTCCTTTTTATTTCCATATGCAGGGTGATTTGTTTGATGACAGGCGATTTTGTACATAATAAGCTCAAAAAAATAAAAATAAAAAAACACAAAATACACGTTTTTGGTTAGTGTATTCTGTTTCTCTATATATGGTATTTTCATACGTTTTTAAAGTCGTTTCATATATCTATATATGGTCTTTGCATGAATTTTGTTTTTTTGGTAACTAACAATGTCATAACACTCAAAATGCACCTTTTTTTTGGCAGTATTGTTCTGTTTCTCCATATAGAGTGTTTTTCATGCGTTTTACCCTTTTGATACCAAGAAAATCAAAAACACTCATAATACACGTTTCTCGTAATATCTTTTAATTTTTCCCATATAGGATATTTCCGATTCATTTAAGCGTTTTTTTACGTAACAATCTTACAAAAGACTCAAAATACTTGTTTTGTATGCGTTCTAGCGTTTTCGTATGTAAGGAGCTTAAAAACACTTAAAGGCAAGTTCTTGGTAAAAGTTGGTTTTATTCCCATGTAATGTGATTGCCCTGCTTTTTAGTGCTTTATTGCCTAACATGCTCAAAAAAACTCAAGACACTTTTCTGGTAATATTTTTTTTTTTCACAAAGCTAGTTTCGCATGTAATTTGGGGTTTTGGTAAGTAAGAATGTTAAAAAGATTCAAAATACACCCATTTGGTAAGGTTGTTCTGTTTCTCAATTAAGAGTGTTCTTCATGAATTTCAGCATTTTGGTATCTAAGAAACATCTCCATATACACGAGTTTTTGCGTGTTTTGCCTTGTGGTTCTTGTGAAACTATAAAACACTCATTATACACGTTTCTCGTAATGTCCTTTTCTTTCCCAATATAGAGTGCATTGCAACTATTTCCGCGTTTTCTGTAGGTAACAAGCTCAAAAACACTCAAAATATAACTTTTTGGTAATATTATTCTATTTCTTCATATTGGTTGGTTTGCATCCGTTTTAATGTTTTTCTAAGTAAAACACTAAAAAAACACGTTTTCAGTAATTTTGTTTTGGATTCCCATAAAGAGTGACTTCCATATTATTTATCGTTTTGGTGCCTAACTTGCTGAAAAACACTCAAAACACAGGTATCTGGTAAAGTCGTTTAATTTCCTCATGTAGGTGGCTTTGCATACACTTTAGGGTTTGGTACATAACAGTCCGAAAAAAAAAAAAGCTAAAATTAACTTTTTCATAATATTATTTTTTCACATAATTTCCCTGAAATTTGCCAGAATTTTGGCATCTCGGTACCTATGAAGATAAATAAAAAACAAAAATTGGTTTTAATTTATTTATTTATTTTCTCTATAAGGAGTGTTATTTGTGGGTTTTAACTCTTTTCGTACTCATGGAACTTAAAAACACTCAAAATACACGTTTTTCGTAATGTCCTTTCGTTTCCCAAACATAGGGTTCTTTGCATGTATTTAAGCGTTTTTATACGTAAGAGATCAAAAACACTGAAAATTCATGTTTTTATAATGTTATTTTGTTTCTCAATAAAGGGTGTTTTGCATGCATTTTAGCGTTTTAGTATGTAAGGAGCTGAAAAACACTTAAAGACAAGTTCTTGGTAAATGTTGGTTTTATTCCCATGTAATGTCATTGCCCTGCTTTTTTGTGCTTTATTGCCTAACACGCTCAAAAACACTCAAAAGACACTTTTTTTCCGGTAATGTCATTTATTTCCAACATAAAGCTAGTTTCGCATGTAATTTCGGGTTTTGATAACTAAGAATGTGAAAAACACTCAAAATACACGCATTTGGTAAGGTTGTTCTGTTTCTCAATTAAGAGTGTTATTCATGAATTTCAGCATTTTGGTATCTAAGAAAAATCTCCATATACACGAGTTTTTTGCGTTTTTTGCCTTATGGTTCTTGAAAACTATTAAAACATTCATTATACAATTTTCTTGTAATATCCTTTTGTTTCCCAATATAGACTGCTTTGCATTCATTTTTGCGTTTTTTGTAGGTAACAAGCTCAAAAACACTCAACTTTTTTGTAATGTTATTTTATTTCTTCATATTGGTTGGTCTGCATCCGTTTTAGCGTTCTACGCTAAAACTGAAAAGACACGTTTTCAGTAATATTGTTGAAATTGCTGAAAACACCCAAAGACACGTTTCTTGTAAAGTCGTGTAATTTCCCCATATAGGTGGCTTTGCATGCACTTCCGGGTTTCGCACATAACTCCGGAAAAAGCTAAAATTATTTTTTTTATGTTTCTTCACATAATTTCCCTGAATTTTCTCAGAATTTTGGCAACTCGGTACCTATGAAGATGATTAACAAAAAAAAAAATCTATTTTTTTGTATTATTTCTTTCTCTATAAAGAGTGTTATTTGTGGGTTTTAGATTTTTGGTACTTAACGAACTTAAAAATACTCATAATACACGATTTTCGTAATGTCCTTTCGTTTCACAAACATAGGGTTCTTTGCATGTATTTAAGCGATTTTATAGGTAACATGATCAAAAACACTCAAAATACATGTTTTTGGTAATGTTATTCTGTTTCTCCATAAAGGTTGTTTTGCATGCATTTAGCGTTTTGGTATGTAAGGAGTTAAAAAACACTTAAAGGCAAGTTCTTCGTAAAATTTGGTTTTATTCCAGTGTAATGTGATTGTTCTGCTTTTTAGTGTTTTGTTGCATATAACGCTCAAAAACACTCAAAAGACACTTTTTTGGTAATGTCATTTTTTTCCCACATAAAGCTAGTTTTGCATGTAATTTGTAATTTTCGTAACTAAGAATGTGAAAAACACTCAAAATACACACATTTGGTAAGGTAGTTCTGTTTTTCAATTAAAAGTGTTATTCATGAGTTTTAGCGTTTTGGTAAGAAACTTCTCTATATACACGAGTTTTTGCGTTTTTTGCCTTGTAGTTCTTGTGAAACTATAAAACACTCATTATACACGTTTCTCGTAATGTCCTTTTGCTTCCCAATATAGAGTGCTTTCCATCCATTTGCGCGTTTTTTGTAGGTAAAAAGTTAAAAAACACTTTTTGGTAATGTTATTCTATTTCTTCATATTTGTTGCTTTGCATCCGTATTAGCGTTTTTCTACGTAAAACACTGAAAAGAAGCGTTTTCAGTAATTTTGTTTTGGATTCACATATTGACTGACTTCCATATTATTTATCGTTTTGGTGCCTAACATGCTGAAAAACACTGAAAAGACAGGTTTCTGGTAAAGTCGTTTAACTTCCTTATATAGGTGGCATGCACTTAGAGTTTGGTACATAAAAATCTGAAAAAAAAGAGCTATAATTAACTTTTTTGATAATGTTCTTTTTTTCACATAAATTCCCTGAATTTTGGCAGAATTTTGGCATCTTGGTACCTATGAAAATCAATATAAAAAAAGCTTTTTTTTTCTCTATAAAGAGTGTTATTTTTGGGTTTTAACGTTTTGGTACTTAAGGAACACTTAAAAACACTAAAAAACACTTAAAACACATGTTTTTAGTAATGTTATTCTGGTTCTCCATAAAGGAGTTTTTTGCATGCGTTTTAGCGTTTTGGTTTGTAAGGAGGTCAAAAACACTTCAAGGCAAGTTCTTGGTAAAAGTTGATTTTATTCCCATGTAATGTGATTGCCCTGTTTTTTTTTTTTTTTTTTTTTGTGTGATTTATTGCCTAACACGCTCAAAAACACTCAAAAGACACTTCTAGTAATGTCATTTTTTTCCAACATAGTTTCGCGTGCTATTTGGGGTTTTGCTAAGAATGTGAAAAACACTCAAAATATACGCATTTGGTAAGGTTGTTCTGTTTCTCAATTAATATTGTTATTCATGAGTTTCATCATTTTGGTATCTAAGAAACTTCTTTATATACACGAGTTTTTGCGTTTTTTGCCTTGTGGTTCTTGAAAACCACAAGTTCTTTTGTTCAAAAATAATAAGACACTCATTATACACGTTTCTCGTAATGTCTTTTTGTTTCCCAATAGGGAGTGCTTTGCATCCATTTTCGCGTTTTTTATAGGTAACAAGCTCAAAAACACTCAAAATGTACCTTTTTGGTAATGTTATTTTATTTCTTCTTATTGGTTGGTTTGCATCCGTTTTAGCGTTTTTCTACGTAAAACACCGAAAAGACACATTTTTCAGTAATTTTGTTTTAGATTCCCATATAGAGTGACTTGCATGTTATTTACCGTTAGGGTGCCTAACAAGCTGAAAAACACTCATAAGACAGTTTTCTGGCAAAGACGTTTAATTTCCCCATATAGGTGGCTTTGCATGCACTTTAGGGATTGGTACAGTGCGAACAAAAAAAGCTAAAATTAACTTTTTTGATAATTGACTCATAATTTCCTGAATTTTGCCCAAATTTTGGCATCTCGGTTCCTGTGAAGATGAAAAAGAAAGAAAAAAAATATCGTATTTATTTATTTATTTTTATTTTTTTTCTCAATAAAGAGTGTTATTTGTGGCTTTTAGCTTTTTGGTAAAGATCTTAATAACACTGATAATACACGTTTCTCGTAATGTCCTTTCGTTTCTCAAAAATAGGGTTCTTTGCATGTATTTAAGCGTTTTTATTGGTAACATCATGAAAAACACTCAAAATATATGGTTTTGGTAATGTTATTCTCTTTCTCCATAAAGTGTGTTTTGGTATATAAGGAGCTCAAAACACTTATAGGCAAGTTCTTGGTAAAAATTGATTTTATTTCCATGTAAATTGATTCCCCTGCTTTTTAGTGCTTTATTGCCTATCACGCTCAAAAACACTCAAAAGACACTTTTCTGGTAATGTCATTTTTTTCCCACATAAAGCTGGTTTCACATGCAATTTGGGATTTTGGTAACTAAGATTGTGAAAAGCACTCAAAATACATGCATTTAGTAAAGTTGTTCTGTTTCTCAATTAAGAGTGTTAGTCATGAGTTTCAACATTTTGGTATCTAGGAAACTTCTTTTTTTTTTTGGTATGTAATGAGTTTAAAAACACCTAAAGGCAAGTTCTTGGTAAAAGTTGGTTTTATTTCCATGTAATGTGATTGCCCTGCTTTTTAGTGGTTTATTGCCTAACACGCTCAAAAACACTCGAAAGACATTTTCTGGTAATATTTTTTTTTTCCCACATAAAGCTAGTTGCGCATGGAATTTGGGGTTTTGGTAACTAAGAATGTGAAAAACACTCAAAATACAGGCATTTAGTAAGGTTGTTCTGTTTCTTAATTAAAAGTGTTATTCATGAGATTCAGCATTTTGGTATGTAAGAAACTTCTTTATGTACACGACTTTTTGAGTTTTTTGCCTTGTGGTTCTTGTGAAACTATAAAACACTCATTATACACGTTTCTCGTAATGTCCTTTTCTTTCCTAATATAGAGTGCGTTTCATCCATTTTTGCATTTTTTTTTGTAGGTGACAAGCTCAAAAACACATCAAAATATATCTTTTTGGTAATGTTATTCTATTTCTTCATATTGGTTGGTTTGTATCCGTTTTAGCGTTTTTCTACGTAAATCACTGAAAAGACACGTTTTCAGTAATATTGTTGAAATTGCTGAAAAAAAAACACTCAAAAGACAGGTTTCTGGTAAAGTCGAGTAATTTCTCAATATAGGTGGCTTTGCATGCACTTCAGGGTTTGGTACATAACTCCGGATAAAAGCTAAAATTATTTTTTTTATAATGATTTTTTTTTACAAAATTTCCCTGAATTTTTCCAGAATTTTGGTACCTATGAAGATGAATAACATTTTTTTTTCTCTCTCTATAAAGTGTTATTTGTGTGTTTTAGCTTTTTGGTACTTAAGGCACTTAAAAACACTCATAATACACGATTTTCTTTATGTCCTTTTCTTATACAAACATAGGGTTCTTTACATGTATTTAAGCGTTTTTATAAGTAACATGATCAAAAACACTCAAAATACATATTTTTGGTAGTTATTATTTTTCTCCATAAAGGGTGTTTTACATGCGTTTTAGCGTTTTGGTATGTAATGAGCTCAAAAACACCTAAAGGCAAGTTCTTGGTTTTATTCCCAAGTTATGTGATTTTTCTGCTTTTTAGTCCTTTGTTGCATATCACGCTCAAAAACACTTAAAAGACATTTTTCTGGTAATGTCATTTAAGCGTTTTTATTGGTAACATGATCAAAAACACTAAAAATACATGTTTTTGATAATGTTATTCTGTTTCATCATAAAGTGTATTTTGCATGCGTTTTAGTGTTTTGGTATATAAGGAGCTCAAAAAAACTTAAAGGCAAGTTCTTATTAAAAATTGGCTTTATTCCAATGTAATGTGATTGACCTCCTTTTTAGTGCTTTATTGCCTAACACGCTCAAAAACACTCAAAAGACATTTTTTCTGGTAATGTCAATTTTTTCCCACATAAAGCTGGTTTCGCATGCAATTTGGGGTTTTGGTAACTAAGAATGTGAAAAGCACTCAAAATACACACATTTAGTAAGATTGTTCTGTTTCTCAATTAAGAGTGTTGTTCATGAGTTTCAGCATTTTGGTATCTACGAAACTTCTTCATATACACTAGTTTTTTTTCATTTTTTGCCTTGTGGTTCTTTTGAACTATAAAACACTCATTATACACTTTTCTTGCAATGTCCTTTTCTTTCCCATTATAGAGTGCTTTGCATCAGTTTTCGTGTTTTTTATAGGTAACAAGCTCAAAAACACTCATTGTTATCGGTGGTATTGGAATTTTAGATTTATCAATTTATCAGTTATTGGTTATTGGGCAATAAATTTATTGCCAATTATCAGTCATCACTGATAAGGTTATTGTTACCGATTTATCAGTTATCATGATCAATTTTTTTCCGTCATCACGACCAGCTATATATATATATATATATATATATATATATATATATATATATATATATATATATATATATATATATATATATATATATATATATATATATATATATATATATATATACACCACTTTCAAATTTATCAACATTTATTTAGTTCTTGAAGTAATCATATTCATTTCTCTAGTGCTACTTCCAAGTTTCTCTCACTCTATCACTTTGTTCTACGACCACCCATCTTTGTTTCTTTATCCTCTTGTCCCATTTCCAACATATGCTATTTCTTAGCTCCATTTGTCAATCTTGACTCCGTCATATTCATGTTAATAATCAGATTGGCTCCATTATATTCAGAATTTTCTGATAATTCTCCACTTTTCATTTTGCATGATTATCTTCATGACTGTAGCATCATTTACAGACATATATTTTCTTTGGTCATTTAGCATATAATTTACATAAAATGATATACAAAATTAGAGCTAGTGTGTGTGTGTGTGTGTGTGTGTGTGTGTGTGTGTGTGTGTGTGTGTGTGTGTGTGCACAACATGCTGTTGCTACAATGAGACAGATCATTTGTTGTGGTGGCTGTTGAACCACACTTAACAAGCTGAGGGAAGTGTAAAATATGTGCTCATTTATATATTTTGGTTGTGTGCAAGTACTGTGAGACAAGTCATAAAGGTTCACATGATTGCTGTACTGACAGGTGTGACCCTTTTATTCAGTGTGGAGCCTGCAGGGGTTGACAGATGATATGGAGTGTTTAAGTCACTATAACAGCAGTTTTGTTTTGTATCTGATGAAATTTTTGAGGATGCTAATGAAGGTCAGTATTGACTTTTTTTAAGGAGGCAAGATAAAAGATATTTTGTAGCTTTATTCATCCATATACAGGATGTACAGTATTAGTAACAAGGGGAACCCACCAACCTCCTTGTAATATCCTAAATTTCATTTTCATCTTCCTTTTTCCATTCTCCCTTTATTGCATATTTTCAGAAGTTCTTATATCCTTACCCACTGTCTTTTTTCTCTTCACCTCCCCTTCCCTTCTGTTCCATTTCCTGGTGATGGCACAGAATTATCAACAACAAGCTTTTGACGGCTGAGGATGAAGCCCGAATCAACCAGGTACAGGCCAGGTCATTAGCAGCAGGCATGGCCGCCATGCCCCGCCAAGCCCGGGTGTTGAACCTGAGACCAAGCCAGGTAGGTGTGTGGCCTGTACACCTAGCCACTTGTACTTCTTGTGCTTCACTTCCTATGCTGTCACATGAAACATATTTATTCCTTGTTTTCACAATGTTTCACTCTTAATTTTTGTACTTGTGTTGTGTTATATATGTATGGCAGCATGTCCTCAAAACACTAAGCAACATAAGAGGGAAGGAAATGAGGTGGTGATTTATTATTTCTCTTATATGACAATAAAAAAGTTGTCAAAGGCATGTCAAGTTTGTGTGCAGGATTCTGCATTTGAGTGTTGAAGCATGTGTAAATTCACTTGATAAGTATTTAGCTTTTTAAATTGATGTTTGGATGATAATGTGAAGGTTAACATGGCATTGTACTAATCTCCTAAAAAAGGCTGGGAACCATCTGTTCATAATGTGTGTAGGAGGCTCAACGTATCAGGTGTTTAAGCTTTTAGATTGTGATTTGATAGGAGGAATTATGTTAAGAAGGTCACATGACCTTGGTTGTCCATGTTGTATAGAATGTTTTCCAATTAAATTTCTTTCAGTCTCCCTATCTTTTTTACAGAGATGTAGTTTAGATATTTGATTCCAAAGTCAGTTAAGTTTTTCTTTTTTCATTCCTGATCAACTCTGTGCTCTTTCATAAGAGGCATTGATCTGTGCCTTTTCATAGAAGCATGGTCCATGACCTAGTGACATGCAAGGTTTATTGAAGGGACCTGAAAAAGAACCATATTACAGTGATGAAATTATTCCTTTGAAAGTATTGATGGCTGATCTCTTTCTATAGGTGAGGGTTAGTGTTCTCTACTGTACCAAATACTGAACTGTCTTTTGTACTATTTCTCCATCTGTATCCTACCCAGTAATGGTAATAGACTGAGAAACTCCCCACCTTTGTTAATTTTTACTAAGTATTGTCCTAGTGGTAATCAGATGCAGCAATGATTTGCTTAGGAGTTGGGTATCTGAGAATGAGTGGTTATTGGCACCAAGTGCAGCTCAGTTGTGGGTAACTCCAGTTGTTGGGAGCATTCCATGGTACACAGATGGTGGGATAGTCTTGCCTTGGACTCTTGCAAATGTGTACTATGTCCCAGTGAGTTTTGTTTTTATTTGACATGAATCCCAAGTTTATTTAGGCATTTCAGGGACTTATTGTGGGTGATGGAGATCTCCACAGCACTCTTCTCTTGGTGGGTGGGTAGCTGTAGAAAAATTCATATGAATAGAGATGTCAGATGTAGGTAAAATAGAGAAATGTTGATTTGATTGTGAACTAAATCCCACAACTTATATTATCTTTGATAAGAAAGGTTTTGTTTAGACCATGAAAATTGGATAAATGAAGCTGAGCATTATTTTACTGCAACAAGAAGGCACACAAAGTGAAGGAGATCACATACTTGACTTTAGTTTGTTGTTCCTTTGATGGGGAACTTGTATCATTGTTAAAAGCTTAAATCCTGTAAAATAGCATGGATCCATCTGAATCTTTATTCAGTCAAAAGTTTATATGATGTGTAGACTATTCAAGCTTGCCAGCCTGGAGCCTGGAGCCTGCTTGTTGTAGAGTTGTCCTATGTTCTGTAGATTTGCTTGATATTATAAACAATTATGATAAAATTTTTGTAAACAATTTTGTTCTTTATTTCTTTCAGTATCAGATTCAGTATTTTCTCCATCTTATGGCAGCATATATTTTCAACACAGAGTGAAGGCAGTGTCATTCCTCCTGTCCACTACCCCAACTTCTACTCCCAACACTACCACAGCAATGAGCGGTCTGGTGTGGTGGCTGAGGATTCTTTTGAAGAGGACAATGCTTCTGCTTCATCTGAGCAGGTCAGAAGGTGGATGGCAGCAGTACTAGTAGCAGACTGGTGTTACCTTGATGCTACTGCTACATTGCATTATTTGCATAGTTTTTTCAGTTGTCATGGACTTTGTGTAATATATATGAAAGTATATGAAGCTCAAGAAACTTGTTGATAAGGTTTATGTTCAGCATACAAATTGTAGGATGCAAAGACAAGGATTGAAATATCATTGCCACAATTCCTGACAAAGCATTTGGTGCCACAGAATATTCAGTAATGTAATGTTTGTTTGGCAAACAAACCAGTTTCCCTGAATGATAGCTTTATTTCTGCAGGTTAATACAGTCTCTCTATGGGGGAGAGTTTGGAGACAAAGCCAAGCATATATATATATATATATGTGGTTTGTGAGCCAAGCATACTGATCATTACACTATTATGTGTAGTTTTAATATGTAATTTAGATCAAGGACAGTGCAGTGATAGAGGAAAAATTATTCACTAGATTTTTTCAGAGAAGTTTTATGACATAAAGGATTAATTGAACGATCAGTATATATATTGGCTCACTAGCTGCATCTCTTTAACACAGAAAGCTTTCACTAATTATCTTGGCCCAATTCATTAAGTGCATCGCTGTTGTGGGAGGGAAGATATGCAGTGTTTCCCTGCCATCTGTGGGAGTTACATTCCAGAGCCTCCTGCAAATAGTTAAAATCTGTGAATATGGGAAACCATCCTTATAAGGATCAGAACTACCTATATTTATAGTTTAAACCTTAAACTATGCATCTCACATTTACTAAGCAATTCACTTTAAGACAATAAAAAACAGTTATTATATGTATAGTACATGATATTTTGATTAAAAAATACAGTGCACTATAAAATAAAAGGAGAATAAGTTGATATGTACAATAAACCCTTGATATAATGAACTTCTATTTACCAAATTTCAGGTATAACAACCTATTTAAGGCTGCTGTCTGCTGCCTCTCTCTCTCTCTCTCTCTCTCTCTCTCTCTCTCTCTCTCTCTCTCTCTCTCTCTCTCTCTCTCTCTCTCTCTCTCTCTCTCTCTCTCTCTCTATACACATATATAGCAAATTTTCATCTCAAGTGACCCACTCTCCCCCCATATGTGTTCGTTATATCTTGGGTTACTGTAATTTATAACTGAAAGAATAATTTGGGCTCTTTGGGCTGAAAGACTGAGCTGGTGGTGACACCTGGCAACTCTGAAAACTCCCCATTAGTTAGGTTAGGTTAGGGAAAACTCCGCAAATATGCAAAACCATGAATATGTGAGGGAACGCTGATATATGCTATCTCTTATTTGTTGTAGATGTATTCCATTCTATTGGCATAGAACGATAGGAAAATGGCATCAAGGAAGTAGGGATGCCACCAAACTAAGGAAATAGAGAAGTCAAAATTTAGTCATTGCTCTGTTTTGTGAATTGGTAGATATTGTGCCTGGTGGCTCCACTTCACCATTCCTCAAATCAGGGCGGTCAAGTTCTCAACTTAAGCCAAAAGTATTCTAAAAAAGTAGCTTAAGAAAAAAATATGTATTTAGTACAGTCCATGTAATGAAAAGGAACTAATCATGATTAAACAAAGAACTCTATGTTCTCCTTTATGAAAGAGTGAGAAATTCATATATTATAAATATGGGAGGTATATATATTACAGTCCCTGTATTGAAGGGGAACTCATCATGATTGAATGGATAACTATGTTCTCTTTTATGAAAGAGTGAGAAATTCATATATTATAAATATGGGAGGTATATATATTACAGTCCCTGTATTGAAGGGGAACTCATCATGATTGAATGGATAACTATGTTCTCTTTTATGAAAGAGTGAGAAATTAATTATGAGCGAAACAAAGTTTACTATGGAGGTTATTGTTTCGTTTTGAGGGGCCTGGCTCGGTCTGACCATAACCCTATTCAATCGCTAATATCTCCAGAACTATGTGGCTGATCGTAACAAAATTAGCATCATATGATAGCACACCTCTATCAATTTTATATGATATAGCTTTCATCTCTTCTATTGGGTGAAGTTAACTTATTAAAAGTAGAAGGGTGTCAGAAATGGGATTTCTCATAAACTACTCAACCAGTTTTAATGAAACTTAAGAGGTGTCATGTTATAATTTTAATAAAATTCCTTACGTCAACTTTGAAGTAGCACTGTACATGCACAAAGTCAAAATTACAACTTTTTAAGTAATTAACTGATCAAGCTCAAATTTTTGTTGGTAATAAGAGTAATACAAGTTATGATGAAAAATCATGTGAAATTTGCAACACTACTGTGCATATGCAAAATACAATACAAAACTTTTTGTAAAGTGACCATCAGTTTTCTGCAATTTTCACCAATTTTCTTTTGTCTCAATGAGAGCGGATAGATACCACTGAACACAAAATGAAATTTCCTATCAAGTGGTATATAGCACAACCACTGGGCTCTTGCAGAGTTTTGAGCTAGAGTGATTTGAATATTAGGCAAGTGCATGATGTGTGGGGTGCCTGAAGTTGCCTCTCTCTCTCTCTCTCTCTCTCTCTCTCTCTCTCTCTCTCTCTCTCTCTCTCTCTCTCTCTCTCTCTCTCTCTCTCTCTCTCTCTCTCTCTCTCTCTCTCTCTCTCTCTCTCTCTCTCTCTCTCTCTCTCTCTCTCTCTCTCTCTTTATTTATGATATGCATGTACAGTATTATGAATAAAATAATAAAAAATAATTAGGTAAAAACCAACTTAAAATTTACTTGGTGGGTCCTGTTGATGATGCTCATCAAGGCTAGTGTCTTCTGGTATCAACCCTAAGTCTCTTGAGACCCCCCCTCAACTTTTTCTTCATTAATTTCTGCAACATTCACAGTCTTAGATCTAGTTTTCAATTTCTAGAACACAATCTCTCCTCTACTAAACCTCATCTTCTTTTCCTCACTGAAACATAGGTGTCTGAGGCAACTTACAATAGCCCCTTTTCTGTTCCCTCCTACTTTCTTTATTCTCATTTTCAATCCAAAGCTGAATGTTGTGTTTATGTGCGCAATGACTTAACCTGCTGTTGTGCCCACACTCTTGAATATTCCGAGTTTCTCACCATCTGGCTACTATTACAGAGTCACTCTCAAACTAAATTTATCTGTGCTGTATACCTCTCACCTAACTCCTCAGACTATAAGAAATTCTTTGACTACTTAACTTCCAAAGTGGAGCACATTCCGACTCACTTCCCTTTTGCAGAGACCTCCATTCTTGGAGACTTCAATGTTCACCACCAGCTTTGGGTTTCCTCTCCCTTCACTGACCATCATGGTGAACTAGCCTTCAACTTTGCTATCCTCCAATTGGTGCAACACCCTGCTCATATCCTTGATCGTTTTGGAGATACACCCAACATTCTTGACCTTTTCCTAACCTCTAATCCTTCTACTTATGCTGTTACCCTATCTTCTCCATTGGGCTCCTCCAACCACAATCTCATATCTGTATCTTGTCCTATTGCTCCATTCCATCCTCAAGATCTCCTAAAGAAAGGTGGCTCTGGTGTTTTGCCTCTGCTAGTTGGGGGGAACTGAGGAGGTATTTTGCTGAATTTCCTTGGAATGACTACTGCTTCTGTGCCAGAGACTGTGTGCCGAGCGCATAACGGAGGTGATAGTGTCTGGCATCGGGCCCTACATTCCTCACTCTTTTTCTCAACCTAAACCTTCCAAACCTTGGTTTAACACAGCCTGTTCTCCTGCTATTCATGATAGAGAGGTAGCTCACAAAAGGTACTTGAGCCTTCCATTACCAGAATCTCTTGCACTTTATATTTCTGCTCATACCTAAACCTTCCAAACCTTGGTTTAACACAGCCTGTTCTCCTGCTATTCATGATAGAGAGGTAGCTCACAAAAGGTACCTGAGCCTTCCATTACTAGAATCTCTTGCACTTTATATTTCTGCCCGGAACCATGCCAAGTCTGTTCTCCGACTAGCCAAAACTCCTTCATTAATAGAGTGTCAAAATCTTTCAAGATCTAACTCCCCTCGTGATCTCTGGCACCTAGCCAAAAACATCTCCAGTAACTTTGCTTCTTCTTTCCCTCCTTTATTTCAACCAGATGGTACCACTGTTATCATATCTATCTCTAAAGCTGAACTCTTTGCTCAAACCTTTGCTAAAAACTCTACCTTGGACGATTCTGGGCTTGTTCCTCCCTCTCCTCCATCCTCCATGCTACCTATTAAAATTCTTCACAATGATGTTTTCCATGCCCTTGCTGGCCTAAACCCTCGGAAGGCTTATGGACCTGATGGGGTCCCTCCTATTGTTCTCCAAAACTGCTCCTCTGTGCTTGCACCTTGCCTAGTCAAACTCTTTCATCTTTGTCTATCAACATCTATCTTTTCTTCTTGCTGGAAGCTTGCCTACATTCAGCCTATTCCTAAAAAGGGTGACCATTCTAATCCCTCAAATAACCATCCTGTTGCTGTAATTTCCTGCTTATCTGAAGTTTTTAATGCATCAACAGGAAGATTCTTAAACATCTATCACTTCACAACCTTCTATCTGATCAACAGTATGGGTTCTGTCAATGCCACTCTACTGGTGATCCGGCTTTCCTTACTGAGTCTTGATTATCCTCTTTTAGACATTTTGGTGAATCTTTTGCTGATGCCTTAGACATATCAAAAGCTTTTGATAGTGGCACAAAGCTTTGATTTCCAAATTACCCTCCTACAGCCTCTATCCTTCTCTTGGTAACTTGATCTCGAGTTTCTTCTCTGACCATTCTATTGGTACTGTGGTAGATGGTCACTGTTCTTCTCCTAAATCTATTGACAATGGTGTTCCTCAGGGTTTTGTCCTGTCACCCACTCTCTTCCTATTATTCATCAATGACCTTCTAAACCAAACTTTTGTCCTATCCATTCCTATGCTGATGATACCACCCTGCACTTTTCCGCGTCTTTTTGTAGATGTCCAACCCTTCAGGAAGTAAACAGTTCACACAAGGAAGCCACAGAATTCCTGACTTCTGATCTCTCCAAAATTTCTGACCGGGGGAGAGTGAACTGAGTATTGTTCAGTGTCCCAAGAATTCAATTCCTCCGTCTATCAACTCGACACAACCTTCCAGACAACTATCCCCTCTTCTTCAGTGACACTCAACCGTCCCCCTTCTCTACACTGAACATCCTCAGTCTGTCCTCTGTCCTTTAATCATAATCTAAACTGGAAACTTCACATCTCATCTCTAGCTAAAACAGCTTCTGTGAAGTTAAGCATCAGTCTTCTTCACCAGTTTCTCTCACCCCCACCCCTCCTTATCCATCCATGTATGTAGTATGCTATCTTTTAGATAGGGTGTAATCAAAAGTTTTCCATCTCATCAACTCCTTTCCTCTAACTGACCGTCTTCAGCCTCATTCTCATTGCTGCAATGTTGCATCTCTTGCTATCTTCTACTGCTATTTTCATGCCAACTGCTCTTCTTATCTTGTGAAGTGCATGCCTCCCCTCCTCCCTTGGTTTTGCTGCATAAGACTTTCTTTTTTCTCTCATCCCTATTCTGTCTACTTCTCTAATGCAAGTTAACCAGTATTCTCAATCATTCATCCCTTTCTCTAGTAAACCTTGGAACTCCCTGCCTGCCTCTGTATTTCCACCTTCCTATGACTTGAACTCTTTCAAGAGTGAGGTTTCAAGACATTTAACTTGTATTTTTGACTAACATTTTTGACTGTTTGGGGACTGGCACCTCAGTGGCTGGGTTTTTTTTTTTTTGCTGGAATTTTTGTTTCCCTTGGCCTGTGCCACTCCTACATGAAGGGGAAAAAAAGAAAAAAAAGGGAGGTAGATGTGATCAGGGACTGAACCAGGAATGAACATACCAGAATACCAAGCCTTAACTAACTGGACCATGAGGTACCTCACAGCTAATCTAGCTTTGGCTCATATTTGTGTCCTATCACTGCATTACATGGCTCTTCCTTCTAGGTTAATTTCTGATGTTTCATTAATTTAATGTGGTACAATAAGTATCCAAACAATCCAAAGTGTGTGTCTGGGAAGTGTGGTTCTGGTCTTGCAAGGTTTACCAGAGGAAGCCCCTGCTCCATTCATGTTTTCTCCCTTTTTTGGGTGAGACACTCATTTCCTGTTTGACTCAACAAAACAGTGCCATCATAAGTTTGTACTAGGCTTTATTCTTTCCCCTATATGAAATCTGTTAAGACCATCCCACCACCATGTTGCCAATGTCATAGTTAAACAAAGAAATACATTTCCTATTACAAAATTAAAAATTATGAAAAAAAAAAAATTATAAACATGGGAAGTGGATGTGACCAGGGATTGAAACCAGATCTGACAAGCTTAAAGGACAAGCCTTTAGCTGACATAATCATAAAGTACATCACATCTAGTTTAGCTTTAGCTCATGTTTTCACATCCTAGCTGAGGTCTAAAAATGTGTACCAAGCATTTATGTTCCTTTTTACATAAGCTACTGTTGTTATTTGTCGACAGTATATGATTTATTTAGAGCTGCCTGTTATTTATTTTTCCAGTTTTTAGAGTAACATCTCACAGGTATCAATAATTTTAACCCCCTGAGCAACAAGCAACACAGTGGTGTGCATGTCAGGGCTCTGATGGGTAATGAATGTATGTGCCTCATGATTTTCAATCCTTAAATCAAAATGAAAGTGGGAGAGAGATATTTTGAACATTACTTAGCAACATTTACAAAGCTGCTCCCTACCACTTTTAGTGACTTGCCATCTGGTATTCTATACAAGGCAAGTATCATGGAAGGAGGTGATCTGCCCTCATCCTAATGAATGGCTAAGTGCAAATGCAAGCTAACCTCATCCACTCCCATTAAGTGCTGTTAGACAAGGAGTCACAGTGGAAGAACATTCCTTTTGATATGTGGGGAAAGCAGTGAGGGCAGTTGGGGCAAGTGAGCTGTAGCCAGTACTATATCCAGCATAATGAACACACCTTTACTTCCTGTTGAACAAAAATAATGAGTCAGACAAAAGTACCACTAGAATGGAGAATGATAGGTGTTTCTTATGCTGTAAGTTTCATTATTCTAGAATCTGTACTAAATGAGATATAACTAGGAATAAGAGTTATTTTTTCTCTAAAAACTCATTACAAGAAGAGGTTTCTGCACAAAACACCTGTTGCTTAGGGGCTAGCAGAAGTTTCTGCATACTGGTAGTCTAGCTGAGTAGGTAATGCTTGTTGAAAGGTGATTACAAAATAATTTTATTACTGTAATATTTAGAGGCACTAGATCATTGATTATGGGGTATTATGAGTGAAAGAATTCACTGAAGAGTGTCTCTGGTATAATTGGCACCCAATCACTAATTGCACATTATGAAGGAAGAGTAACAACTGTAATGTCAGTGTCATTATCAAATTCTGTCCCCCTCCCCACACACACACACACACACACACACACACACACACACACAAAATGGGCAGCAGAATTCTTATAAAAGAAGGAATAATAACAGACAAACAATATGGCTCCAGGAAAAGAAAATCATGTGTAACAAATCTATTAAGCTTCAGCTCAAGAGTGATGACATCATGTAGGAAAGAGAAGCATTTGTGGACTGTATATAACTAGATCTGATAAAAAGCTTTTGACAAGGTTCCCCCATGAAAGATTTATGTGGAAACTTGAAAATATTGAGACTATATGGGACAAGTATAAAGTGGATGGAAAATTACTTAAAATTATGAGAAATGAGAACAGTAGCTAATGATGAAAAGTTGGTTTGGAAAACAGTAAAGAGTGGTGTGCCACAAGGGTCAGTACTATCACCAATATGGTATTGTTCATTGTTTATATAAATGATATTCTTGAAAAAATTGATAGTTACAACAGCCTATTTGCAGATAATGCTAAATTACAGAAAGAAATAAAAAGTTGCAAAGACTGTGAATATCTACAAAGTGACCAATAAAATTTGTGAATGGAGCAAAAAATGGGAAGTTAAATTCGATGTAAGCAAATGTCATATGATGGAGGTGTGCAGAAGTGAATAGAAGACCACATTGGACATACAAGGTAGAAAACAAATATATTAAAAGGATCCAGGAAGAAAAGGATCTAGGAGTAGTAAAGCCAGATAACTTCCAACCAGAGAAGCATATAGGTAGAATATGGGGAACATTTACAGATTACTATGAAACATAGTACAGCTTCTCACCTCATGAACAAAAGTAAGATGAGAAAAATAATCCCTATGATAATAAGACCTAGATTGGAATATGCAGCAGTTGTGTAGTCTCTATGTAAGAAGCATGTAAACAAGCTAGGAAGAATACAAACAATAGCAACAAAAATGGTGGCAGAATTTGAGGAATTAAGTTATGAAGAAAGATTAGAAAAAATAGACTTACCAATACTAGAACAAAGGAGAGAAAGAGATTTGATAACTATCTACAAGTTGGCAAACAAAATGGAAGTTGGTAATGACAAAACCATTACTAAAAGAGACAAGCAGTCATGACAGTAGAATGGGACACTCACATAAGTAGGGAAAAGAAGATGTCTAAACAACACAAAGAATAGTTTTCCACAAAGACACACTGAAGTTTGGAATGGACTAAAAGAAGATATGTATAGTTTTGGCAACAAGTGTACACAAACTAAAGGAAAAATTAGAAATGTATAGGTATGGAGATGGGACCACATGAGTGTAGCTCGGGCCCTGTAAATTACACCTAGGTAAATACACAACACAGTGCACACCGTGCATGGCTACATGGACTTGTTTCTGACCATTATAGAGATGTTGTGTGATGTTTCAATAAGTGTGATGCCAAGAATGGAGCATTATCTGAACTAAATGTATACTATCTATGGTAAGAAATAGTGGTACAGATATTATAATAACTTTCTAATTAATTATTGATTTGAAAGGTATATAAAGACAGGTTGCCTGATGGGATCCCTCCTATTGTTCTCCAAAACTGGGCCTCCGTGCTTGCACCTTGCCTAGTCAAACTCTTTCAACTCTGTCAACATCTACCTTTCTTTCTTGCTGGAAGTTTGCCTACATTCAGCCTGTTCCTAAAAAGGAAGACTGTTCTAATCCCTCAAACTACCGTCCTATTGCTTTAATTTCCTGCCTATCTAAAGTTTTTGAATCTATCCTCAAGAGGAAGATTCTTAAACATCTGTCACCTCACAACCTTCTATCTGATCGCCGTATGGGTTCTGTCAAGGCCGCTCTACTGGTGATCTCCTGGGTTTCCTTACTGAGTCTCAGTCATCTCTTTTAGAGATTTTGGTAAACCTTTTGCTGTTGCCTTGGATATATCAAAAGCTTTTGATAGAGTGTGGCACAAAGCTTTGATTTCCAAACTACCTTCCTATGGCTTGTGTCCTTCTCTCTGTAACTTCATCTCAAGTTTCCTTTCTGACCATTCTGTTGCTGCTGTGGTAGATGGTCACTGTTTTTTCCTAAATCTATTAACAGTGGCGTTCCTCAGGATTCTGTCCTGGCACCCACTCTCTTCTTATTATTCATCAATGACCTTCTAAACCAAACTTCTTGTCCTATCCACTCCTACACTGATGATACCATCCAGCACTTTTCCACATCTTTTCATAGACGTCCAACCCTTCAAGAAGTAAACATTTCATGCAGGGAAGCCACAGAACACCTGAGTTCTGATCTTTCTAAAATTTTTGATTGGGGCAGAGCAAACTTGGTATTGTTTATTGTCTCAAAACTCAATTCCTCCATCCATCAACTCGACACAACCTTCCAGACAACTATCCCCTCTTCTTCAGTGACACTCAACTGTCCCTCTTCTACACTGAACATCCTCGGTCTGTCCTTTACTTATAATCTGAACTGGAAACTTCACATCTCATCTCTAGCTAAAAACAGCTTCTATGAAGTTAGGCATTCTGAGACATCTCTGCCAGTTTTTCTCACCCCTCCCACTGCTAACTCTGTACAAGGGCCTTATCCGTGCATGTATGGAGTATGCTTCACACGTCTGGGAGGTTCTACTATTACTGCTCTTCTAGACAGGGTGGAATCAAAAGCTTTTCGTCTCATCAACTCCTCTCTTCCAGCTGACTGTCTTCAGCCTCTGTTCATTGCTGCAATATTGCATCTCTAGCTATCTTCTACTGCAGTTTTCAAGCTAGCTGCTCTTCTGATCTTGCTAACTGCATGCCTCTCCTCCTCCTGCAGCCTTGCTGCATAAGACTTTCTTCATTCTCTCACCCCTATTCTGTCCACCTCTCTAATGCAAGAGTTAACTGGTATTCTCAATCATTCATCCCTTTCTCTGGTAAATTCTGGAACTCCCTACCTGCTTCTGTATTTCCACCTTCTTATGACTTGAATTCCTTCAAGAGGGAGGTTTCAAGACACTTATCCTTTAATTTTTGACTACCGGTTTGGACCCTTTTCTGGAACTAGCATCACAGTGGGCTTTTTTTTTATTGGATTTTTGTTGCCCTTGGCCAGTGTCCCTCCTACGTAAAAAAAAAAAAAAAAAAGGGGGGGAAAGGGGAAAAAAAAATATTAATTGCACTATCCTATGATCATATTGCATCAGATATTATATGAGGTTCCCAGAGCCAGAGTGATCTAAGTGCCCTTGTGGTCAAAATTACTATTTTATTGCATTGTCTTCCCCAACCTTCCTAACGTGACGAGAGAGAGTGCAGACATCAGAATGGACCCCACATTAGAGTCAAAATCCATCCAAGTGAAATTATCCACAGAACCTTTTTGTCACGCTTGAGTGATAGCTATCAGTTGCTGGGGCCAGAGAGAATAACTCCCTCTCCACAGCAGCACGAGAAGAGTCAGCCAATGACAGCTCGTGCAGTGATTCACGTGTCACACTGAGACACTTCCCCACCATGACACCCACACACTTCACACTCTCCCTCCCTCCAGCCTGCTTGCTATCCATAAATAACAGGCTGCTATCTTAATTTTACTTTTACACAACACATAAGCCTTTCATTATTATGACGGACAACAACATACCCCTGAGGAGCCAGAAGCCACATTCCCAGATGCTTCTAAGATTTATCTTAGTGGGCTATGAACATCTTAGTGCTGGTAATTTTTTAAAGCAAAATCATTCGCAACTAAGAACCATGGAACATTCATAGCTATGGATGGGTCAGGGCTTTCATAGCTCACTAAGAACAACAGTTTCTCCTCAACAACAACAACAATGTGAACATATCCTTGTCTGAAAATAAAATCAGAAAAAAAAACCTGAAAGTAAGCATTAAGATGGGTTTTATTATCAATATCAAGTAGTCTTCAAACACACTGAATAGTCTTTTGCTTTGAATAAATCATGTGTGTTTAACTGACTTGCTAGGAGAGTACTGAAATCACATTTCTGGAAATTACACTCATTAATAATCACAGCAGCAACACACATGATCCAGTGTGTGTAGCCAACACAAACTAAGGCTAATTATAGTTAACCCAATCATTCCAAACATGACAATTGCAAATATAATTTTTTTTCATTGTGTTCCTTAAAAAGAAAAATTAATTCTGTCAGGGCATTTTCTTTCACATTCACAAAAAAAAAAAAAAAAAATGTAAGTACAAAAGATGAGTGTTTCTTTTCTATGATCAATATCCCTGTGATAATAAGACAAGCATAATATCTCAGGTTCAAGATACATACTCATAAGAATATAAGAACATAAAAAATGGAAGCTGCAAGAAACCATCAGGCATACATGTGGCAGTTCCTGTATGAAATATACTTACCTATTTCCACCTATCAATCCCCATCCATAAATCTCTAATTTTCTCTTAAAGCTTCCTAATGACCCAGCACCAACAACCTGATTACTGAGTCCGTTCCATTCATCTACCACTCTATTTGAGAACTGATTCCTTCCTATCTCTTTTTTAAACTAAATTTTTCAAGCTTAAAACTGTTATTTGTTGTTCTATCCTGGTTACTAATCCTAAGAATTTTGCTTACATCCCCTGTGTTGTAACCCTTATAGCATTTAAAGACTTCTATCAGGTCCCCTCTTAACCTACATCTCTCTTAATGTAAATTTAACAGCTTCAATCTCTCTTTGTAAGGAATACTCCTCACTCCTTGTATCCTTTTAGCCATTCTCCTTTGTATTGATTCTAAAAGACCTATATACTTCCTGTAATATGGGGGACCAGAACTGCACAGCATAATATAGATGAGGTCTGACCAGCGCCAAATATAACTTTAATATTACTTCGGGACTTCTACTTTTAACACTCTTAAAAATAAATCCTAATATCCTATTTGCCCTGTTTCTGGCCTCTATGCATTGCTTTCTTATATGGAATTTAGAGCTATAAATTCTAAATTTTTTTTGTACCCTAAACCTACCAGAGGTTCATTGTTTATTGTGTACCTTCTGTGTGGATTTCCTCTACTTATGCTAAGTACTTTGCATTTTTTTATATTAAACTGCATTTGCCATCTGTCTGTCCATTCGTTCATCCTATCCAAATCTGCCTGCAAGGGGATGGCATCCAATTCTAATCTAATTAATCTACCTATCTTCGTGTCATCCTCAAATTTACTAACGTCACAACTAATTCCACTATCCAAGTCACTGATGTATATTAAAAACATCAATGGCTCTTATACTGATCCCTGTGGCACCCCACTGACTACTAGTCTTAATCCCACCCGGATTTAGAGCTGTTTATTACGACTCTGTCGCCTGTCACTTAGCCACAACCTTATCCACCCTAACACCTTCCCATCTATTCCGTGTGCCCTAACCTTTCTCAGGAGCCTCTGATGGGGTACCTTGTCAAACACTT
Organism: Scylla paramamosain; assembly: GCF_035594125.1. Lineage (NCBI taxonomy): Eukaryota > Metazoa > Arthropoda > Malacostraca > Decapoda > Portunidae > Scylla > Scylla paramamosain. The sequence continues at coordinate 6,907,038 of NC_087170.1, read as the reverse complement.
CACTGAAGTCCAGATATAGGATGTCATAACTATCACCATTATCTCCTGCCATGTAAACTTTACAGTAAAATTTTGACAAGTTTGTCAGGTAAGACTTCCCCTTTGTGAAGCTATGCTGTGACCAATTTATCAAGTTATGTTTGTCTAAATGTTCCCTAATGTTCTTTACTATTACTGACTTCATTATTTTATCTACAACAGAAGTTAAGCTTAAATCTCCTTTCTTAAAGCTGGGTACTATATTCACTTGCCTCCACATTACCGGTATCTCAAGTGATTTCCTAAAGGCAGAAACTAACAGTTCACTAATAACTTCTTTGCATTCCTTAAGTACTCTGGGATATGAACTGTTCATGTAGACAAGTAGTCGGGTTTAGGAAGGGGGATAAAAACCCAGGGAGGAGTTAGGATTCTTTTAATCTCTAACGTTTCGGCTGAATAGCCATCCTCAGAGAGACTGATTTACATGAGTGAAAACACACTATTTATAACAACATACAAAATTTTCTCATTTGACATTCGTACAGAGTATTGCCATCCTGGCGTGTACCTCACCTAATTTTATTTTCCTAGTTAGGTGGCATTATCCGCCTACGTGACGAGCCTTTACTGGGGATTTTCCTTGTACCTAAATAAATAATCACACCAGATTTGACTCTCATGCTGTGGGCTGAAAGGTAGTGAATGAACGTCCAATAAGGACGATTTCATTCATTACCTTTCAGCCCACAGCATGAGAGTCAAATCTGGTGTGATTATTGTTTTTTACTTAAGAGCGTTCAGAATTTGCAGCAACAACTTCCTAGAGCAAGAAATACGATATATCATATCAACTTTCAAAAAGCTGGGTTATCCTGAAGGGGTCCTTGTTAGGCTTAAGAATAATGCAAAGAAAATAACAACTGAAAACAAAGAGAATAAAGAGAGAGGTATATATGTGTACCAAATTCGGACAATGCTTCCATAATTAATAAATATTTGTCTAGAACAGGATTAAAAATAGCAACATTAGCGGGAGAGAAAATTGGTGAACTAACGAGGACTAAAGAGACCGGACTTGTTCATAATAACAGCGTAGTGTACAGCATACCATGCAAAGGTTGTACAAAGCAGTACATAGGAGAAACAGGCAGGGGACTTAAAACAAGAAAAGCAGAGCATAGGAAAGATGTTTTAAAACACAACACATCAAACTCCCTTGTATTGCACATAGAAAAATGTAAACACCTACCAAAATGGGAAGAGGCTAAAGAAATTAAAGTTGGATTGAAGAAAAGAATGAGAAAAGCTATAGAGGCAGCCTTCATAACAACTAGGGAAGTCATTAATCACAGAGAAGGTTTTATCAGGTGGGCGGGTAATTCCGCCAGATTGGCCCTCAGGTCAGGTACAAGGAAAATCCCCAGTAAAGGCTCGTCATGTAGGCGGATAATGCCACCTGACTAGGAAAATAAAATTAGGTGAGGTACACGCCAGGATGGCAATACTCTGTACGAATGTCAAATGAGAAAATTTTGTATGTTGTTATAAATAGTGTGTTTTCACTCATGTAAATCAGTCTCTCTGAGGATGGCTATTCAGCCGAAACGTTAGAGATTAAAAGAATCCTAACTCCTTCCTGGGTTTTTATCCCCCTTCCTAAACCCAACTACTCTGGGATATATTTCATCTGGTCTTGGTGTCTTGAACTTTCTTAGCCTATCTATCACCTGTTCCACTATCTCCTTAATTATGGTAATATCTTTCAGCTTCTCATTCTCTTCTGCTCTAAAAATCTCACTATCCAACATTTCCTGCATGTTTTCCTGGGTGAAGACAGTTAAAAAATACTTCTTCAGAATTTTACTAATCTACACCCCAGAACTAACCAGCAACCTCAATCCTCACCAAACTTGTAGAACAATCAAGCACTTTCATTCATTGATGATACAAAATTCATTTCTTGAATTGGAATTTAGACTATCAATTGTCAACTGGTTTTAAAGTGAACCCTAACTTTCATTATGAAATCAGAAGCATCTGAGATCACTGTAGCACAATGGTGATAAGGCAGCATAGTGAAAACTGTGATGACAAAATGATTATGCTTATGAAGTGGTTAGTCTAGAAATAGTTCTGATATAAATTATAAAACTTGTGGCATGCAGTGAAGCAGAATTTATAGAGCAAGGGTGTCAGTTCTTTCCTTCCAAGCAAAAAGTTTGTCTCTCATCAGTGGTATTACACATTAATAACAAATAGAAACAAAAGTGTTCAAAATTGTTATTTCTGACTCAAATCACTCCAATATGCCATTCAAAAATGATGAAAAAAAATTGAAAGAATGTACAGATTTATAAATGCTTATCAAAGCTTTAATTATGCTTCATTCTGTCTCTCAAATCTCTAATATTAGAGTTACTAGTTTTAAAAGATTGGACTCCCAACTTTTTTTTACAAGGCCCATGAATCTCATTTGGAGGAAAGTAGAGACAAGGATTTAATATGGTATACATTCACATTTGGAATCATTCCATCACATCTCAACCTCCAGGCTAGATATACAGATGATGGTATAACCATTAATCATATGACCTTAATCATGTAAAATTAAAATGGAAATTAAAAAAGCTCTTCCCTGGCAGGCAGTGAGGTTAAAAAAGCTTTTCTCTGGCAGGTGGTGAGCTACAGCTACCTGGCTGCACCTCAAGGCCAAAGCCACTCCAAAGATGTGGTCTATGGGTCTGGTGCAGCAGCCAAGCCTCCTTCCTCTGGCCACAGCTTCTCTGCCAGATCTCCAACTCTTGGCCAGACACTTTCACTGGAAACTCAGAAATCTGGTCATACAGCAGCTCCTGGCCATGCCTCAGACCATACTCATCTCAGCACTACACCACCTGTTACTACTGCCTTCGAGTCCTCAAAATTATCTTACATTTCCCCTTCCCCATTAGTCCATTCCTCATCATTCTCTGCACCATCACCTTTTTTCTCCTCATCCTTCTCACCTTCTGCTCACTCATCATCTCTCCCACAAAAATCACTCCCTCCTGCCTCTCCATTTACTCATTCTGAAGCCATATTTGCCATGCACCAAACTTCTGCCACAGTTCGCTCTGCTGATCCCAGCCAATTTATCATCAAGGACTCCACTTTCCAGGTTAGTAGGTATTTGTGATTTCTCTCTCTCTCTCTCTCTCTCTCTCTCTCTCTCTCTCTCTCTCTCTCTCTCTCTCTCTCTCTCTCTCTCTCTCTCTCTCTCTCTCTCTCTCTCTCTCTCTCTCTCTCTCTCTCTCTCTCTCTCTCTCTCTCTCTCTCTCTAAAATGAAACTTTGCTGCACAATGTTCAGAAATTGCAAAATTTTGCAGCTAAAGTAGCTGTTGGGTGTACCAGAAAGTATGATCATGTAACCCCCTTCATAAAAGGGTTAAAGTGGTTGAAAATCAAAGAGAAGCACACCCTTGATAAATGTACAACTGTTTATAAGGCTGTCAATAACTGTTATCCAGACTGGTACCTCAAATTTCCCACAGTTAGAGAACACACTACAAGCAACACAAGACAGCTCAATAACCTTTATGTGGGTAGAGCTAGAACAGACTCTGGTGCCAGAGCCATTACGATACTTGGACCAAAGTTATGGAATACACTGCAATGTGATCAATTCTGAAAGCCTTTATGCTTTTAAGTCTAGACTTAGCGAAATTCTTTTAAATAATTATTAGTCAATGTAATCATAGCACAATTATTTTAAATGACGTTTATTAAATGTTTAATACAGAGTAGCAAAGAAGTTTTGAGTCAATTTACTTTTTATTGAGTGTGCGTGTGTGTGTATGTGTGTGTGTGTGTGTGTGTGTGTGTGTGTGTGTGTGTGTGTGTGTGTGTGTGTGTTTTATTTGCTATTATATATTAAACATGACTACCTATGTTAACCAATCTGTAAGAATAACCATGTCTCATGGAATAATAAAGAATCTGAATCTGAATCTGAATCTCTCTCTCTCTCTCTCTCTCTCTCTCTCTCTCTCTCTCTCTCTCTCTCTCTCTCTCTCTCTCTCTCTCTCTCTCTCTCTCTCTCTCTCTCTCTCTCTCTCTCTCTCTCTCTCTCTCTCTCTCTCTCTCTCTCTCTCTCTCTCTCTCTCTCTCTCATTAAAAATGGTAATTTAGATTTGGGTCAATCTGTGAAAATACAAATAAGAAATAAATGGAAACACACACAAATGTACAAATTTGATTTTGGCTACCTTCTGTTCATTCATCTCCCTTTCCCCTTGTTTCTTCACCTTTTTATTTTTTGTTTGAGAGAGAGAGAGAGAGAGAGAGAGAGAGAGAGAGAGAGAGAGAGAGAGAGAGAGAGAGAGAGAGAGAGAGAGAGAGAGAGAGAGAGAGAGAGAGAGAAAATTGCCTCAGACCAGGGTATTTCCACTTGTATAGTCTTAAAACAGGCCATAGCCATTTTCTTCCATGTCCTGTCCTTTTTCTTATTTGCTTCTACACACCTGTCATTATACCGTTCATGTTTCCCAATTTTCATTTTATAACCGTACAAACTGTTGCATCCCCTCTCTATACTTGCTCAAAAATATCTCATATTTTTCTTGCACTACTTTACCTTCAAATTGCTCTTTCCATTTGATTTTTCAATAAAACTTACTAAGCTCTGCAAAGTTTGCCTTAGCATAGTTCTGTCTCCAATTTCTGTATTGTTCTTTCCTGTGCAACACTGTTTCCTCATGTAGTACTATCTCTATTGTCACATGATCACTTCTTCCCATTGAACTCAGACAATGTATACTTGGTCTACTTTCTGGGGTTTTCATAAACACTAAATCCAGCTGTGATGGTTCTTCTTCTCTTCTACATCTTATAGGCTCATTCACCCACTGTCTCGTTGTATTCACCATCATGGTTTGCATAAGTTCTTCACTCCATGACCCAACATTTTCTGTTACTTCCATCTCCTCCCAGTTAATTCTTTTAGTGTTGAAGTCACCTACTTAGAGTACTTTGTTACCTTTCCTTATCATTTCCTCCATACTATTTTTTTGTTTCTAGTTGCATACTTTTGAATTTATTAGTCTACCATGCATTAGTTTTTGGTGGTATGTATTTCACAACAATTTTCCTTTTTTCACATCTTTTGATCTTAATCACAACATTCATTGTTTCTACCATTCCATCACCATATTCCACTTCCTCAACAACAATATCCTTTTTTACCAATATCATCACTTCTCTTCCCTTTCCTTTTCTGTCCCTCTTCCATGTACTGTATCCTTCCTTTGCAAATCCCAACTTTATTTCCTCTTCTAGTTTGGTTCCTGTTAAACATACCACATCTGGTTTATTGTTCTTTAAATAGTCTTCAAGTTCCAGTAGGCTGGACACCAAACCATCTACATTAGTATACATAATCTTGAAACTTCTGTTTGGTGGTCTTGTGTGGCATCTTTGTGCCACCATTTCCTCACTTTCATGTCCAAAACTTTCCTGTGTTCTCTATTCATTTTTTGACTTTTAGTTTACTTCTCTATTCTTCGTTCATGTCTCTTTTTATCCATATTTCCTTCAATCCTTTTGCTTTTGCCAATTTTCCTGTTCTTTGCAAGACATGTTCTGCTGCTGTTTGTGACATGATTCTTGTTTTACATTGGCTTTGTTCTATTTTTGTCATACTTTCCGATCCTGTAAACCTCTTCAATTTGTTCGACTCTCCCCTCTCCTTCCTCTGCCACATCTGCTATAATTTCCTTAGTTCTTTTCACTTCTTTCTCTCTAGCTGTTTTCATGGGTAGGTTCTTTTCCTTGACCCCAAATACCACCATACACATCTTTCTCTGTACTGTGTCTCTCACAAGATTACTTTTTTCCTTTATTATTTTAATCACTTGCTTTTCCATATCCTTGTTGTTTCTGTTGCTGTTGCCTTGTTATGTCCTCCTTGTCCACCTTTTGCTGTTCTCTCTCTTTCCAACCTTTGACTTCCTCTGTAACTAACTCTCACTCCTCCAACCCTAACCTCTCTTGCAAAGTTTTCTTTAATTCTTCATTCTCTTTCTTGAGTTTCTTAATCTCTTCACATTATTTCTTATTTAAGTCCACTATTTTTGTCACCTCTTCTCAGTTCTTTGTTTTCTTTTTCCCTTTCCATCTCTATTATATCACTGGATATCTTTTTTACATTGTCACCACCCACTTCTGTTTCTTCCTTTCATGCCTTTATCATCGCTGTTAAGCTTCTTGTATTTTCACATTTTCTTCTTTAGTTATCCACATTCATGTATTTGTATGAGCTACATTGAGATCCTCTTCCTTGAAGCCCTCAAAAATACTTGTATGTGTGTGTGTGTTAACCTAGTTGATTACACTTATCTAGTTGTGACATACAGAAAAATACTGTTCCATCATTACAGTGCATGTGTCAAGGCTGAAGGAAGGACTTGGATAGTGAATGTGATAGTGTGGGAGATTGGGCCAACCAGGAAAAATTATACGATCAATCATACAAAAATGTGATGCATGCTTCAAGTACCAATGAAGAGCATTATGATGACAAGGATATATATATATATATATATATATATATATATATATATATATATATATATATATATATATATATATATATATATATATATATATATATACACACACATTGTATAGGTCTTCTTGATAGCTTGTTTTGCAGGGAAACTCGTTTCCTTCAACTTTATTCTTTCGTCAGTTGCTGTTTTGCCTATTTCTGCAGGCACCTTCAAGCTAAAAAAAATAACAATAAAATACTATGTAAAAGTTGTATAAAATTCACATCATATGGCACTACACACAAAAAAAACAAAACACTACAAGCACTAAGATTATAAACTGGATTGACAGAAAACAATAAGTATCCACACACATCTTGCCTGTATGGCAATGAGAGAGGAACTGAAATAGTTGGGTTCCTAACACTATGATAATGGTATTGGAACGGGCCTCCGAAACATTATCTTACAATATGTGATTGACTTGATGTTAAGTTATTATTCAGTACTGGATTTATGTGTTTAATATATATTGCCTCTAATAATTTTGTATCCATATTGGACTCTGTCTTGTGTAGTATTCTGAAATCTTTGTCACAAAAAAGGATGATCATGTTCATGTGAATGGGAACTTATTGCTGAAAATGATGGAACAGCTGGTTGATTATTAGTTCAAGGAAAAATACCTTTATGTGCAGCAATTCTATGTGCAAGGTTATGTCTAGTCTCATAAAGTTTGGTGGCATCCCTACTTCCTTGATGCCATTTTCCTATTGTTCTATGCCAATAGAATGGAATACATCTACAACAAATAAGAGATAGCATATATCAGCGTTCCCTCACATATTCATGGTTTTGCATATTTGCGGAGTTTTCCCTAACCTAACCTAACTAATGGGGAGTTTTCAGAGTTGCCAGGTGTCACCACCAGCTCAGTCTTTCAGCCCAAAGAGCCCAAATTATTCTTTCAGTTTAAGAGTGTTATTCATGAGTTTCAGTATTTTGGTATCTTAGAAACTTCTCCATACAGTCGAGTTTTTGTGTTTTTTGCCTTGTGATTCTGGAGAAATTATAAAACACTCATTATACACGTTTCTCTTAATGTCCTTTTGCTTCCCAATATAGAGTGCTTTCAATCCATTTTCGTGTTTTTTGTAGGTAACAATTTCAAAAACACTCAAAATATACCTTTTTGGTAATGTTATTCTATTTCTTCATATTGGTTGGTTTGCATCCGTTTTAGGGTTTTTCTACGTAAATCTTTTAAAAGACATGTTTCCAGTAATTTTGTTTTGGATTTCCATATAGAGTAACTTTTATATTATTTATCGTTTTGGTGCCTAACATGCTTTTTGGTGCCTTTTGCTTCCCAATATAGAGTGCTTTCCATCCATTTTCACGTGTTTTGTAGGTAACAATTTCAAAAACACTCAAAATATATCTTTTTGGTAATGTTATTCTATTTCTTCATTTTGGTTGGTTTGCATCCGTTTTAGCATTTTCTACGTAAAACACCGAAAAAACACGTTTTCAGTAATTTTGTTTTGGATTCCTATATAGATTGACTTCCTTGGGTTTTATCGTGTTGGTTCCTAACATGCTGAAAAACACACATTAGACAGTTTTCTGGCAAAGACGTTTAATTTCCCCATATAGGTGGCTTTGCATGCACTTTAGGGGTTTGGTACATAACAGTCCGAAAAAAAAAGCTAAATTTAACTTTTTTGATAATGTTCTTATTTCATATAATTTCCTGAACTTTGCCCGAATTTTGGCACCTCGTTACCTGTGAAGATGAATAAGAATGAAAAAAAATCGTATTTTTTATTTATTTATTTTTTATTCTCAACAAAAAGTGTAATTTGTGGCTTTTAGCTTTTTCGTACTTAATGAACTTAAAAACACTCATAATACACGTTTCTCGTAATGTCCTTTCATTTCCCCAAAATAGGGTACTTTGCATGTTAAGCTTTTTTATTGGTAACATGATCAAAAACACTCAAAATACATGTTTTTGGTAATGTTATTCTGTTTCACCATAAAGTGTATTTTGCATGCATTTTAGTGTTTTGATATATAAGGAGCTCAAATACACTTAAAGGCAAGTTCTTGTTAAAAATTGGTTTTATTCCAATGTAATGTGATTGCCCTGATTTTTAGTGCTTTATTGCCTAACACGCTAAAAAAGACTCAAAAGATATTTTTCTTGTAATGTCATTTTTTTCCCACATAAAGCTGGTTTCGCATGCAATTTGGGGTTATGGTAACTAAAGATGTGAAAAGCACTCAAAATACACGCATTTAGTAAGATTGTTCTGTTTCTGAATTAAGAGTGTTGTTCCAGAGTTTCAGCATTTTGGAATGTAAGAAACTTCTGTATATACACGAGTTTTTGCGTTTTTTGCCTTGTAGTTCTTGTGAAACTATAAAACACTCATTATACACGTTTCTCGTAATGTCCTTTTACTTCCCAATATAGAGTGCTTTCCATCCATTTTCGCGTTTTTTGTAGGTAACTATTTCAAAAACACTTAAAATATATATCTTTTTGGTAATGTTATTTTATTTCTTCATATTGGTTGGTTTGCATCCGTTTTTTGCGTTTTTCTACGTATAACACCGAAAAGACACGTTTTTAGTAATTTTGTTTTGGATTCCCATATAGACTTCCATGTTATTTATCGTGTTGGTTCCTAACATGCTGAAAAACACTCATAAGACCGTTTTCTGGCAAAGACGTTTAATTTCCCCATATAGGTGGGTTTGCATGCACTTTAGGGATTTGGTACATAACAGTCCGAAAAAAAAGCTAAATTTAACTTTTTTGATAATGTTCTTATTTCACATAATATCCTGAATTTTGCCCGAATTTTGGCATTTCGGTACCTGTGAAGATGAATAAGAAAGAAAAAAAATATTGTATTTTTTTTATTTAGTTATTGTTTCTCAATAAAGAGTGTTATTTGTGGCTTTTAGCTTTTTGGTAATTAATGAACTTAAAAACACTCATAATACCTGTTTCTCGTAATCTCCTTTCGTTTTCCCCAAAATAGTGTTCTTTGCATTTATTTAAGCGTTTTTATTGGGAACAAGATCAAAAACACTGAAAATACATGTTTTTGGTAATGTCATTCTGTTTTACCATAAAGAGTGTTTTGCATGCGTTTTAGTGTTTTGGTATATAAGGAGCTCAAAAACACTTTAAGGCAAGTTCTTGGTAAAAATTCGTTTTCCTCCAATGTAATGTGATTGCCCTCCTTTTCAGTGCTTTATTGCCTATCACGCTCAAAAACACTCAAAAGACACTTTTCTGGTAAAGTCATTTTTTTTCCCACAAATCTATTTTCGCATGCAATTTGGGGTTTTGGTAACTAAGAATGTGAAAAGCACTCAAAATACACGCATTTATTAAGGTTTTTCTGTTTCTCAATTAGGAGTGTTATACATGAGTTTTTGCATTTTTGTATCTAGGAAACATCTCCATATACACGAGATTTTGCGTTTTTTGCCTTGTGGTTCTTTTGAACTATAAAACACTCATTATACACTTTTCTTGCAATGTCCTTTTGTTTCCCAATATAGAGTGCTTTGCATCAATTTTCGCGTTTTTTGTAGGTAAGAAGCTCAAAAACACTCAAAATATACCTTTTTAGTAACGTTTTTCTATTTCTTGATATTGGTTGCTTTGCATCCGTTGTAGCCTTTTTCTACGTAAAACACTGAGAAGACACGTTTTCAGTAACTTTTTTTTTTTGGATTCCCATATAGAGTGAGTTCCTTATTATTTATCGTTTTGGTGCCTAACATGCTAAAAAACACTCAAAACACATATTTCTTATAAGGTCGTTTAATTTCCTCATATAGGAGTCTGCATGCACTTTAGTGTTTGGTACATAACAGTCCGAAAAAAAAGCTGAAATTAACTTTTTTGATAATATTATTTTATCATATGATTGCCCTGAATTTTCCCAGAATTTTGGCATCTCAGTACCTATGAATATGAATAAAAAAAAAAATAAAATAAAATTCCTGTTTTTATTTTTTTAAATTTTTATTTTCTAAATAAAGAGTGTTATTTGTGGGTTTTAGCTTTTTGGTACTTAAGGAACTTAAAAAAAACACTCATAATACACGTTTCTCGTAATGTCCTTTTGTTTCCCAAACATAATATTCTTTGAATGTATTTAAGCGTTTTTATAGATAACATGATCAAAAACACTCAAAATACATGTTTTTTGGTAATGTTATTCTGTTTCTCCATAAAGTTTGTTTTGCATGCGTTTTAGCGGTTTGGTATATAAGGAGCTCAAAAACACTTAAAGGCAAGTTTTTGGTATAAATTGGTGTTATTCCAATGTAATATGATTGCCCTGCTTTTTAGTGCTTTATTGCCTATCACGCTCAAAAACACTTAAAAGACACTTTTCTGGAAATGTAATTTTTTTCTCACATAAAGGTGGTTTCGCATGCAATTTGAGGTTTTGGTAACTAAGAATATGAAAAGCACTCAAAATACACGCATTTAGTAAGGTTGTTCTGTTTCTCAATTATGAGTGTTATTCATGGTTTTCAGCATTTTGGTATCTAGGAACCTTCTCCATATACACGAGTTTTTGTGTTTTTTGCCTTTTGGTTCTTTTGAACTATAAAAACTCATTATACACTTTTCCTGCAAAGTCCTTTTGTTTTCTAATATAGAGTGCTTTGCATCAATTTTCGCGTTTTTTGTAGGTAACAAGCTCAAAAACACTCAAAATATACCTTTTTGGTAATGTTTTTCTATTTCTTGATATTGGTAGGTTTGCATCCGTTTTAGCGTTTTTCTACGTAAAACAAAGAAAAAACACGTTTTCAGCAATTTTGTTTTGGATTCTCATATAGAGTGAGTTCCTTATTATTAATCGTTTTGGTGCCTAACATGCTGAAAAACACTCGAAAAAACAGATTTCTGTTAAGGTCGTTTAATTTCCTCATATAGGAGTCTTTGGATGCACTTTAGGGTTTGGTACATAACAGTTCGAAAAAAAAGCTAAAATTAACTTTTTTGATAATTTTTGTTTTACCATATAATAGCCCTGAATTTTCCCAGAATTTTGGCATCTCGGTACCTATGAAGATGAATAACAAAAAAAAAAAAAAAAAAAAAAATCCTATTTTTTTATTTTCTTACTTTTTTTTTTTTTTTTTTTTTCAAAATAAAGAGTGTTATTTGTGAGTTTTAGCTTTTTGTTACTTAAGGAACTTAAAAACACTTATAATACACATTTCTCGTAATGTCCTTTCGTTTCGCAAACATAAGGTTCTTTGCATGTATTTAAGCTTTTTTTTTTTATAGATAACATGATCAAAAACACTCAAAATATATGTTTTTTGGAAATTTTATTCTGTTTCTCCATAAAAGGTGTTTTGCATGCGTTTTAGCGTTTTGGTATGTAATGAGCTCAAAAACACTTAAAGGCAAGTTCTTGGTAAAAGTTGTTTTTGTTCCCATGTAATGTGATTGCCCTGCTTTTTAGTGCTTTATTGCCTAACACGCTCAAAAACACTGAAAAGACAGTTTTCTGGTAATATAATTTTTTTTTTTCCCACATAAAGCTAGTTTTGCATGGAATTTGGGGTTTTGGTAACTAAGAATGTGAAAAAAAAAAACTCAAAACACAGGCATTTAAGTAAGGTTGTTCTATTTCTTAATTAAAAGTGTTATTCATGAGTTTCTGCATTTTGGTATGTAAGAAACTTTTCTAATACACGCATTTGGTAAGGTATTTCTGTTTGAAAATTAAAAGTGTTATTCATGAGTTTCAGCTTTTTGGTATGTAAGAAACTTCTTTATGTACACGAGTTTTTGAGTTTTTTACCTTGAGGTTCTTGTCAAACTATAAAACACTCATACACGTTTCTCGTAATGTCCTTTTCTTTGCCAATATCAAGTGCTTTCCATCCATTTTTGCATTTTTTGTAGGTAACAAGCTCAAAAACACATCAAAATATATCTTTTTGGTAATGTTACTCTATTTCTTCATATTGGTTGGTTTACATCCGTTTTAGCGTTTTTCTGCGTAAATCACTGGAAAGACACGTTTTCAGTAATATTGTTGAAATTGCTGAAAAACACTCAAAAGACAGGTTTCTGGTAAAGTCGTGTAATTTCCCCATATAGGTGATTTTGCATGCAGTTCTGGGTTTGGTACATAATTCCGGAAAAAAGCTAAAAAAATTTTTTTGTTTTTTTACATAATTTCCCAGAATTTTGCCTGAATATTGGCATCTTTATACCTATGTAGATGAATAAAAAAAAATCTATTTTATTTATTTATTTTGTCTCTATTTGTGGGTTTTAGTTTTTTGGTACTTAAGGAACTTAAAAACAATCATAATACACGATTTTCGTAATGTCCTTTCGTTTCACAGATATAGGGTTCTTTGCATGTATTTAAGCATTTTTATAGGTAACATGATCAAAAACACTCAAAATACATGTTTTTGGTAATGTTATTCTGTTTCTCCATAGAGTTTGTTTTGCAGGCGTTTTAACGTTTTGGTATATAAGGAGCTGAAAAACACTTAAAGGCAAGTTCTTGGTAAAAATTGGTTTTATTCGAATTTAATGTGATTCCCCTGCTTTTTAGTGCTTTATATCCTATCACGCTCAAAAACACTTACAAGACACTTTTCTGGTTTTGCATGCAATTTGGGGATTAGGTAGCTAAGAATGTGAAAAGCTGTCAAAATACACGCATTTAGTAAGGTTGTTCTGTTTCTCAATTAAAAGTGTTATTCATGATTTTCAGCATTTTGGTATCTAAGAAACGTTTTTTGCCTTGTGGTTCTTGTGAAAATACACGTTTTTGGTAATATGTTTTTGTATCACAATTCTTTGCATGGATTTTCGCGTTTTTGTGTTTGTAGCTGAAAAAACATTAAATCCACGGTTTTGATAATGTTATTCTGTTTCTTCATATAGGGTGTTTGCTAGCGTTTTTGGCATGTTCATATGGAAGTCTTATAAACAATGAAAAGACACGTATTTGGTTATGTATTCCCATATAAAGTGATTTCCATATTTTTTTTTTGCGTTTTGGTGCCTAACACGCTCAAAACATTCAAAAGACACGCTTCTCGTAATTTTGTTTAGTTTACCCATATAGAGTGTTTTGCATGTTTTCTAGTCTTTTAGTACCTAATAACGTGAAAAGCACTAAAAATAAACCTTTTTGTGTGTTTTTTTTTCACGCTTAGAGTGCTATTTACGCTCTGTAGAGTTTTGGTACCTAAGAAGATCAAAATCACAATTCACGTTTATTGTAATGCCATTTTATTATCCCATAAAGGTACTTTGCATGCATTCTGGCGTTTTAGTACCTAATAATAATAATAAAAAAAAAAACTAAACAGACGTTATTCGCAAAGTTGTTCTGTTACTCTATATAAAGAGGCATATACGCGTTTTAGCATTTTAGTACCTAACATATTCAGAAACACTTATGACACAATTCTTGTAATATCGTTTCGTTTCCCATATCTTTCTTTGTTTTCATCTTGGTGTTTTTGTAAAAAGCTCAAAAACACACGTTTATGATAATGTTATTCTTTTTTTTTTTATAAAAGGTGTTTTGCATGCATTTTAGCGTTTTGGTACGTAAAAAGATAAAAAAAAAAACTCAAAAGATACGTTTTTGGTTAACTTTTGTATTCCACTATATAGTTCTTTCCGTACAGTTTATCGTTTTGGTTCCTAAAACGCTGAAAAAAAAAAAAATGAAATAGTACGTTTCTCTTAATGTAGTTTTGTTTCAACATATATTGTGCTTTGCATGGATTTTGGCTTTTTCGTGTGTAACAAGCTTAAAAAACACTCAAAATAATTGTTTTTGTTAATGTTATTCTGTTTCTCCATACAGGGTGTTTTGCATGGGTATTAGAGTTTTGGTAAGTAAGAAGTTCAATAAACATTTAAATGACATGTTTTTCTCATTGTCTTTTCTATTACCATATAGAACGATTTCCATCCTTTTTAGCGATTTTGGAGACTACCACGCTCAAAAACACAAAAAAACGCGTTTTTGGGAATTCAGTTTTGTTTCCCCATATAGGGGATTTCCATGGATTTTGGTGTTTTAGTACTTAATAATGTGAAAAGCAGTCTCATAAACACTTAAAAGACACGTTTCTGGGTATATCATTTACCTTCCTTATGTGCATTTTGGTGTTTTGGTGATTATCAAATAAACTGAAAATTACGTTCCTTATAATATTGTTCTGTTTCTGCGTATTGAGTGCTTTTCATGTGTTTTAATGGTTTGTCACCTGAGAAGCTGAAAAACATTCGTAAAGTGTCTTTGTCGTACTGTCTTTTCGTTTCACAATATAGGGTTCTTTGCATTCATTTTGGCGTTTTTCTAGGTAACAAGCTGAAGAACACTCAAAACACTTGTTTTTGGTAATATTATTCTTTTCCTCCATATTGTTTTGCATGCATTTTTAGCGTTTTGGTGCACACAAAGGACACGTTTTTTGTAATTTCGTTTTTCTTGTTTCTATATAATGAGACTTCCATACTTTTTAGCGTTTTAGTGTTTAACTCGCTCATAAATAATACACAGACTGGAAATCTCGTTTTCTTTCCTCATAAAGGGTGCTTTTCATGTTTTCTTTTTGGTATTTTTCTAAGTAACAAGAAAAAAAAAACACAAATTATAAAGATCTTTTTAATCTTGTTACACTAAATAGCAAAAAAAAAAAAAAAAAACACAACTAATTATGTTAAACATAATATTTCTTTTATGTGGTCATTCTGTTTTTTCACGAGTTTTAGCGTTTTGGTGCGTCAGTAGCTGAAATACACTGAAAAGAGACTTTTTTTGGAAATATTTACCATATTTCCATGCTTTTTAACGTTTTGGTGCCAAACGCCCATAAACATTTAAAAGACACGTTTTTGGAAATCTTGTATCCTTTCCCCGTATAGTGTGCTTTTCAGGCATTTTGGCATTTTAGTACCTAACAATGTGAAACACACTTAAAAAAAACACACGTTATAGAGTGCTATTCAAGCGTTTTAGTGTTTTGGCACCTAAGAATATAAAAACAATCATAATACATGTTTCTCGCAATGTATATGTTACTTTTTATGGATATTTGCGTTCTTGTACGTTATAATGTAAAAAAAAAACACTCAAAACACTTGTTTTTGGTAGTCATTCTTTTTTTTTTTCTACGCAAATAGCTCAAAACTCCCAAAAGACACATTTTTGGTAAAGATGTTTTCTTTCCTCGTATGGGGTGTTATTCATGATTTCTAGCGTTTTCGTACCTAACTCGCTCATAAACACTAAAGAATCACGTTTTTTGGAAATAACGTTTCTTTTCCCCATACAGGATGATTTGCACGGATTTTGGCGTTTTAGTACCTAAGAATGTGAAATACACTCATAATACACGTTTTTGGTAATGTTTGAATAGCACTCCATTTGGAGTACTATTCAAACGTATTAACTTTTTTGGTACCTAAGAAACTCAAAAGCACTCTTAATACACGTTTCTCGTTATGTGCTTTCGTTTCCCTTTATAGGTTACTTTTCCATTCATTTTGCCGTTTTTTATGTAACAAAGGTGTTTTTAATAAGTTTGAGCATTTGGTACGTAAAGACCTGAAAAACACTCAACTTTTTTGTAATGTTATTCTATTTCTTCATATTGGTTGGTTTGCATCCCTTTTAGCGTTCTACGCTAAAACTGAAAACACACGTTTTCAGTAATATTGTTGAAATTGCCGAAAACACCCAAAGACACGTTTCTTGTAAAGTCGTGTAATTTCCCCATATAGGTGGCTTTGCATGCACTTCCGGGTTTCGTACATAACTCCGGAAAAAGCTAAAATTATTTTTTTTGTTTTTTTTTTTCACATAATTTACCTGAATTTTCTCAGAATTTTGGCATCTCGGTACCTATGAAGATGAATAACAAAAAAAATCTATTTTTTTATTATTTTTTTCTCTATAAAGATTGTTATCTGTGGGTTTTAGATTTTTGGTACTTAAGGAACTTAAAAATACTCATAATAGACGATTTTCGTAATGTCCTTTCGTTTCACAAACATAGGGTTCTTTGCATGTATTTAAGCGATTTTATAGGTAACATGATCAAAAACACTCAAAATACATGTTTTTGGTAATGTTTTTCTGTTTCTCCATAAAGGTTGCTTTGCATGCGTTTAGCGTTTTCGTATGTAAGGAGTTAAAAAACACTTAAAGGCTAGTTCTTCGTAAAATTTGGTTTTATTCCAGTGTAATGTGATTGTTTTGCTTTTTAGTGTTTTGTTGCATATAACGCTCAAAAACACTCAAAAGACACTTTTCTGGTAATGTCATTTTTTTCCCACATAAAGCTAGTTTCGCATGTAATTTGGGATTTTCGTAACTAAGAATGTGAAAAACACTCAAAATACACTCATTTGGTAAGGTAGTTCTGTTTTTCAATTAAAAGTGTTATTCATGAGTTTTAGCGTTTTGGTATGTAAGAAACTTCTCTATATACACCAGTTTTTGCGTTTTTTGTCTTGTGGTTCTTGTGAAACTATAAAACACTCATTATACACGTTTCTCGTAATGTCCTTTTGCTTCCCAATGTAGAGTGCTTGCGTTTTTATAGATAACATGATCAAAAACACTTAAAATACATGTATTTGGTAATGTTATTCTGTTTCTCCATAAAATGTATTTTGCATGCGTTTTAGCGTTTTGGTATGTAAGGAGCTCAAAAACACTTAAAGGCAAGTTCTTGGTAAAATTTGGTTTTATTCCCATGTAATGTGATTGCCCTGGCTTTTAGTGCTTTATTGCGTAATACGCTCAAAAACACTGAAAAGACATGCAAAGCCTCCCATATGAGGACATTAAAGACCTTACCAGAAATCTGTCTTTTGAGTGTTTTTCAGCATGTTAGGCACCAAAACGATAAATAATAAGGAGTTCACTCTATGTGGGAATCACAAAGAAAATTACTGAAAACGTGTCTTTTCAGTTTTTTACGTAGGAAAACGCTAAAACTGATACAAACCAACCAATATCAAGAAGCAGAAAAACATTACCAAAAATGTATATTTTGAGTGTTTTTGAGCTTGTTACCTACAAGAAAAAACGCGAAAATGGATACAAAGCACTCTATATTGGAAAACAAAGGGACATTGCGAGAAAAGTGTATAATGAATGTTTTATAGTTAAAAAAAAGTTTCCTATATAGCAAAATGCTGAAACTCATGAATACCAGACTTAATTGAGAAACAGAAACACCTTACTAAATGCGTGTCAAAAACACTAAAAGGCAAGTTCTTCGTAAAAGTTGGTTTTTATTCCATGTAATGTGATTGCCTTGCTTTTTAGTGCTTTTTTGCCTAACACGCTCAAAAACACTCAAAGACACTTTAATGGTAATGTCATTTTTTTTCCCACATAAAGCTAGTTTCGCATGGAATTTGGGGTTTTCATAACTAAGAATGTAAAAAAACACTCAAAATACACGCATTTAGTAATGTTGTTCTGTTTCTTGATTAAGAGTGTTATTCATGAGTTTCAGTATTTTGGTATCTTAGAAACTTTTCTATACAGTCGAGTTTTTGCGTTTTTTGCCTTGTGATTCTGGTGAAACTATAAAACACTAATTATACACGTTTCTCGTTATGTCCTTTTTTTTTTTTTCCTTATATAGAGTGCTTTGCATCCATCTTCGCGTTTTTTTTTTATGTAACAAGCTCAAAAACACACAGCGTTTTCCTACATAAATCTTTTAAAAGACACGTTTTCAGTCATTTTGTTTTGGATTTCCATATAGAGTGACTTTCATATTATTTATCGTTTTGGTGCCTAACATGCAGAAAAACTCTGAAAAGACAGGTTTCTTCTAAAGTCGTTAAATTTCATGAGATAAATGGCTTTGAAAACACTTTATGGTTTGAAAAATAACTCCGAAAAAAAGGTAAAATTAACTTTTTCGATAATGTTTTTTCCACATAATTTCCCTGAATTTTGGCAGAATTTTGGCATCTTGGTACCTATGAACAATAACAAAAAAATATAAATGCTTTTTTTTTATTTATTTTTTTCTCTATAAAGAGTGTTATTTGTAGGTTTTAACGTTTTGGTACTTAAGGAACTTAAAAACATTCATCATACACATTTCTCGTAATGTCCTTTCGTTTCCCAAATATGGGGATCTTTGCATGTATTTAAGCGTTTTTATAGGTAACATGATAAAAAACACTCAAAACACTTGTTTTTGGTAATGTTATTCTGCTTCTCCATAAAGGAGTGTTTTGCATGCGTTTTAGCGATTTGGTATGTAAGTAGCTGAAAAACACTTCAAGGCAAGTTCTTGGTAAAAGTTGGTTTTATTCCAATGTAATATGATTGCCCTGCTTTTTAGTGCTTTATTGCCTAACCCGCTCAAAAACACTGAAAAGATACTTCTAGTAATGTCATTTTTTTCCCACATAAAGCTAGTTTCGCATGCTATTTAGGGTTTTGGAAAAGAATATGAAAAAACACTCAAAATACATGCATTTGGTAATGTTGTTCTGTTACTGAATTAAGATTTTTATTCATGAGTTTCAGCATTTTGGTATCTAAGAAACTTCTTTACATACACGAGTTTTTGCGTTTTTTGCCTTGTGGTTCTTGTGAACCAGAAGTTCTTTTCCCCGAAAATAATAAGGCACTCATTATACATGTTTCTCGTAATGTTCTTTTCTTTCCAAACAGGGAGTGTTTTGCATCCATTTTCGCGTTTTTTGTAGGTAACAAGCTCAAAAACACTCAAAATATACCTCTTTGGTAATGTTATTCTATTTCTTCATATTGGTTGGTTTTCATCTGTTTTAGCGTTTTTCTACGTAAAACACCGAAAAGACACGTATTCAGTAATTTTGTTTTCGATTCCCAAAGAATATTGCCAGAATTTTGGCATCTTAGTACCTATGAAGAATAACAAAAAATTTTTTTTTTCTTTTCTTTTTTTCTCTCTATAAAGAGTGTTATTTGTGGGTTTTTGCTTTTTTGGTACTTAAGGAACTTAAAAAATACTCATAATGCACGTTTCTGGTAATGTCCTTTCGTTTCCCAAAAATAGGGCTCTTTGCATGTATTTAAGCGTTTTTATTAGTAACATGATCAAAAACACTCAAAATACATGTTTTTGGTAATGTTATTCTGTTTCACCACAAAGTGTATTTTGCATGCGTTTTAGTGTTTTGGTATATAAGGAGCTCAAAAACACTTAAAGGCAAGTTCTTGTTAAAAATTGGTTTTATTCCAATGTAATGTGTTTGCCCTGCTTTTTAGTGCTTTATATTGCCTAACACGTTCAAAAACACTCAAAAGACATTTTTTCTGGTAATGTCATTTTTTTTTCCACATAAAGCTGGTTTCGCATGCAATTTGGGGTTTTGGTAATTAAGAATGTGAAAAGCACTCAAAATACACGCATTTAATAAGATTTTTCTTTTTCTCAATTAAGAGTGTTGTTCCAGAGTTTCAGCAATTTAGAACGTAAGAAACTTCTCTATATACACGAGTTTTTACGTTTTTTGCCTTGTAGTTCTTGTGAAACTATAAAACACTCATTATACACGTTTCTCGTAATGTCCTTTTGCTTCCTAATATAGAGTGCTTTCCATCCATTTTCGCGTTTTTTGTAGGTAACAATTTCAAAAACACTCAAAATATACCTTTTTGGTAATGTTATTTTATTTCTTCATATTGGTTGGTTTGCATCCGTTTTAGCGTTTTTCTACGTAAAACACGGAAAAGACACGTTTTTAGTAATTTTGTTTTGGATTCCCATATAGATTGACTTCCATGTTATTTATCGTGCTGGTTCCTGAGATGCTGAAAAACACTTATAAGACCGTTTTCTGGCAAAGACGTTTAATTTACCCTTATAGGTGGCTTTGCATGCACTTTATGGGTTTGGTACATAACAGTCCGAAAAAAAAGCTAAATTTAATTTTTTTGATAATGTTCTTATTTCACATAATTTCTTGAATTTTGCCCGAATTTTGGCATATCAGTACCTGTGAAGATGAATAAGAAAGAAAAAAAAATATGGTATTTTTTTTATTTATTTATTGTTTCTCAATAAAGAGTGTTATTTGTGGCTTTTAGCTTTTTGGTAATTAATGAACTTAAAAACATTCATAATACACGTTTCTCGTAATCTCCTTTCGTTTCCCAAAAAATGTTCTTTGCATGTATTTAAGCGTTTTTATTGGTAACATGATCAAAACACTCAAAATACATGTTTTTGGTAATGTTATTCTTTTAGACCATAAAGTGTGTTTTGCATGCGTTTTAGTGTTTTGGTATATAAGGAGCTCAAAAACACTTAAAGGCAAGTTCTTGGTAAAAATTCGTTTTACTCCAATGTCCAAAAGGAGATTGCTCTCCTTTTTAGTGCTTTATTCCCTATCGCGCTCAAAAATACTCAAAAGACACTTTTCTGGTAAATCATTTTTTTTTCCCACAAATCTATTTTCGCATGCAATTTGGGGTTTTGGTAACTAAGAAGGTTAAAAACACTCAAAATACTCAAAATACTCAAAATACAGTAAGGTTGTTCTGTTTCTCAATTAAGAGTGTTATACATGAGTTTTAGCATTTTGGTATCAAGGAAACTTCTCCATATACACGAGATTTTGCGTTTTTTGCCTTGTGGTTCTTTTGAACTATAAAACACTCATTATACTCGTACACTTTTCTTGCAATGTCCTTTTGTTTCCCAATATAGAAACTTTTATGATAATGTTGCTTTTTCCACATAAATTCCCTGAATTTTGGCAGTATTTTGGCATCTCGGTACCTATAAAGATGAATAACAAAAAAAAAAAAAAAAATCCCATTTTTTTTATTTTTTTATTTTTTATTTATTTTTTTAAAGTGTTATTTGTGGGTTTTAGGTTTTTTGGTACTGAAGGAACTTAAAAATCACTCATAATAAACATTTCTCGTAATGTTCTTTCGTTTCCCAAACATAAGGTTCTGTGCATGTTTTTAAGCGTTTTTTTTAGATAACATGATAAAAAAACACTCAAAATACATATATTTGGTAATGTTATTCTGTTTCTCCATAAAATGTATTTTGCATGCGTTTTAGCGTTTTCGTATGTAAGGAGCTCAGAAAAACTAAAAGCCAAGTTCTTGGTAAAATTTGGTTTTATTAGAATTTAATGTGATTGCCCTGGCTTTTAGTGCTTTATTGCGTAACACGCTCAAAAACACCGAAAAGATATGCAAAAAGACGTATGAGGAAATTAAAGACCTTACCAGAAATCTGTCTTTTGAGTGTTTTTCAGCATGTTAGGCACCAAAACGATAAATAATAAGGAACTCACTCTATGTGGGGATCCAAAAGAAAATTACTGAAAACGTGTCTTCTCAGTGTTTTACGTAGAAAAAAGCTAAAACTGAAACAAACCAACCAATATCAAGATGCAGAAAAACATTACCAAAAATGTATATTTTGAGTGGTTTTGAGCTTGTTACCTACAAAAAAAAACGCGAAAATGGATACAAAGCACTCTATATTGGGAAAGAAAGGGACATTGCGAGAAAAATGTATAAGGAATGTTTTATAATTCAAAAAAAACCACAAGGTAAAAAACGCAAAAACTCGTGTATATTCTGAAACTCATGAATAACACTCTTAATTGTGAGCAACCTTACTAAATGCGTGTCAAAAACACTAAAAGGCAAGTTCTTCGTAAAATTTGGTTTTATTCCCATTTAATGTGATTGCCCTGCTTTTTAGTGCTTTATTGCCTAACACGCTCAAAAACACTTAAAGACACTTTTCTGGCAATGTCATTTTTTTCCCACATAAAGCTAGTTTCGCATGGAATTTGGGGTTTTGGTAACTAAGAATGTAAAAAAACACTTAAAATACACGCATTTAGTAAGGTTGTTCTGTTTCTTGATTAAGAGTGTTATTCATGAGTTTCGGTATTTTGCTATCTTAGAAACTTCTCCATACAGTCGAGTTTTTGCGGTTTTTGCCTTGTGATTCTGGTGAAACTATAAAACACTCATTATACACGTTTCTCGTTATGTCCTTTTTTTTTCCTTATATAGAGTGCTTTGCATCCATTTTCGCGTTTCTTTTTATGTAACAAGCTCAAAAACACACAAAATATACTTTTTTGGTAATGTTATTCTATTTTTTCATATTGGTTGGTTTGCATCCGTTTTAGCGTTTTTCTACGTAAGTCTTTTAAAAGACACATTTCCAGTAATTTTGTTTTGGATTTCCATATAGAGTGACTTTCATATTATTTATCGTTTTGGTGCCTAACATGCTTTTTGGTGCCTTTTGCTTCCCACTGTACAGTGCTTTCCATCCATTTTTGCGTTTTTTGTAGGTAACAATTTAAAAAACACTCAAAATATACCTTGTTGGTAATGTTATTATATTTCTTCATTTTGGTTGGTTTGCATCCGTTTTAGCGTTTTCTACGTGAAACACCGAAAAAACACGTTTTCAGGAATTTTGTTTTCGATTTCCATATAGATTGATTTCCTTGGGTTTTATCGTGTTGGTTCCTAACATGCTAAAAAACACTCATAAGACAGTTTTCTGGCAAAGACGTTTAATTTCCCCATATAGGTTGCTTTGCATGCACTTTAGGGGTTTGGTACATAACAGACCGAAAAAAAAAGCTAAATTTATCTTTTTTGATAATGTTCTTATTTCATATAAGATTATGATACACGTTTCTCGTAATGTCCTTTCATTTTCCAAAAATAGGGTTCTTTGCATGTATTTAAGCGTTTTTATTGGTAACATGATCAAATACACTCAAAATACATATTTTTGGTAATGTTATTCTGTTTCACCGTAAAGTGTATTTTGCATGCATTTTAGTGTTTTGGTATATAAGGAGCTCAAATACACTTAAAGGCAAGTTCTTTTTAAAAACTGGTTTTATTGCAATGTAATGTGATTGCCCTGCTTTTTAGTGCTTTATTGCCCAACACGCTCAAAAACACTCAAAAGACATTTTTCTTGTAATGTCATTTTTTTCACACATAAAGCTGGTTTCGTATGCAATTTCTGGCTTTTGTAACTAAGGATGTGAAAAGCTCTCAAAACACACGCATTCAGTAAGATTGTTCTGTTTCTCAATTAAGAGTGTTGTTCCAGAGTTTCAGCATTTTGGAATGTAAGAAACTTCTCTATATACACGAGTTTTTGCGTTTTTTGCCTTGTAGTTCTTGTGAAACTATAAAAAACTCATTATACACGTTTCTCGTAATGTCCTTTTGCTTCCCAATAGAGAGTGCTTTCCATCCATTTTCGCGTTTTTTGTAGGTAACAATTTAAAAAACACTCAAAATATACCTTTTTGGTAATGTTATTTTATATCTTCATATTGGTTGGTTTGCATCCGTTTTTGCGTTTTTCTACGTAAAACACCGAAAAGACACGTTTTTAGTAATTTTGTTTTGGATTCCCATCTAGATTGACTTCCATGTTTTTTATCGTGTTGGTTCCTAACATGCTGAAAAACACTAATAAGACCGTTATATGGCAAAGACGTTAAATTTCCCCATATAGGTGGCTTTCCATGAACTTTAGGAGTTTGGTACATAACAGTCCGGAAAAAAAGCTAAATTTAACTTTTTTGATAATGTTCTTATTTCCCATAATTTCCTGAATTTTGCCCGAATTTTGGCATTTCGGTACCTGTGAAGATGAATATTGTTTCTCAATAAAGAGTGTTATTTGTGGCTTTTAGCTTTTTGGTAATTAATGAACTTAAAAACACTCATAATACACGTTTCTCGTAATCTCCTTTCGTTTCCCAAAAATAGTGTTCTTTGCATTTATTTAAGCGTTTTTATTAGTAACATGATCAAAACACTCAAAATACATGTTTTTGATAAAGTTATTCTGTTTCACCATAAAGAATAAAATTCTTGAATTTTGCCCGAATTTTGGCATATCAGTACCTGTGAAGATGAATAAGAAAGAAAAAAAATATGGTATTTTTTTTTTATATAAAAAATATACCTTTTTGGTAATATTTTTCTATTTCTTGATATTGGTAGGTTTTTATCCGTTTTTGCGTTTTTCTACGTAAAACAAAGAAAAAACACGTTTTCAGATATTTTGTTTTGGATTCTCATATAGAGTGAGTTCCTTATTATTTATCGTTTTGGTGTGTAACATGCTGGAAAACACTCAAAAAACAGATTTCTGGTAAGGTCGTTTAATTTTCTCATATAGGAGTCTTTGCATGCACTTTAGGGTTTGGTACATAACAGTCCGAAAAAAAAATAATAACTTTTTTGATAATTCTTGTTTTATGATATAATAGCCATGAATTTTCCCAGAATTTTGGCATCTCGGTACCTATAAAGATGAATAAAAAAAAAATCCTATTTTTTATTTTCTTCCTTTTTTTTTCTAAATAAAGTGTTATTTGTGGGTTTTAGCTTTTTGGTACTTAAGGAACTTAAAAACATTTATAATACACATTTCTCGTAATGTCCTTTCGTTTCGCAAACATAAGGTTCTTTGCATGTATTTAAGCGTTTTTATAGATAACATGATCAAAAACACTCAAAATGTATGTTGTTGGTAATTTTATTTTGTTTCTCCATAAAAGGTGTTTTGCATGCGTTTTAGCGTTCTGTATGTAATGAGCTCAATAAAACTTAAAGACAAGTTCTTGGTAAAAGTTGTTTATATTCCCATGTAAAGTGATTGCCCTGCTTTTTAGTGCTTTATTGCCTAATACGCTCAAAAACATTCAAAAGACACTTTTCTGGTAATATCATTTTTTTTTCCCACATAAAGCTAGTTTTGCATGGAATTTGAGGTTTTGGTAACAAAGAATGTGAAAAAAAAAACTTAAAACACAGGCATTTAGTAAGGTTGTTGTATTTCTTAATCAAAAGTGTTATTCATGAGTTTCAGCATTTTGGTATGTAAGAAACTTTTCTAATACACACATTTGGTAAGGTATTTCAGTTTCAAAATTAAAAGATCTATTCATGAGTTTCAGCTTTTTGGTATGTAAGAAACTTCTTTATGTACACGATTTTTGAGTTTTTTACCTTGTGGTTCTTGTCAAACTATAAAACACTCATACACGTTTCTCGTAATGTCCTTTTCTTTGCCAATATAAAGTGCTTTCCATCCATTTTTGCATTTTTTGTAGGTAACAAGCTAAAAAAACACATCAAAATATATCTTTTTGGTAATGTTATTCTATTTCTTCATATTGGTTGGTTTGCATCCGTTTTAGCGTTTTTCTACGTAAATCACTGAAAAGACACGTTTTATGTAATGTTGTTGAAATTGCTGAAAAACACTCAAAAGACAGGTTTCTGGTAAAGTTTTGTAATATCCCCATATAGGTGGATTTGCATGCACTTCAGAGTTTGTACATAACTCTAAAGTTATGTAAAAATTAAAAAAAAAATTTTATAATGATTTTTTTTTACGAAATTTCCATGAATTTTGCCAGAATTTCGGCATCTTGGTACCCATAAAGATAAATAAAAATTTTTTTTCTCTCTATAAAGAGTTATTTGTGGGTTTTAGCTTTTTGGTACTTAAGGAACTTAAAAACACTCATAATACACGATTTTCGTAATGTCCTTTTGTTATACAAACATAAGGTTCTTTACATGTATTTAAGCGTTTTTATAGGTTACATGATCAAAAACACTCAAAATAAATGTTTTTGGTAATGTTATTGTTTCTCCATATAAGGTGTTTTGCATGCGTTTTAGCGATTTGGTATGTAAGGAGTTAAAAAAACACTCAAGCTCAAAAACACTAAAAAGACACTCTTTTGGTAGTCATTTTTTTTTTCCCCCACATAAAGGTAGTTTCGCATGTAATTTGGCATTTTCGTAACTAAGAATGTGAAAAACACTCAAAATAAACAATTTGGTAAGTTAGTTCTGTTTATCGATTAAAAGTATTATTCATGCATTTCATCATTTTGGTATGTAAGAAATTTCTCTATATACACGATTTTTTGCGTTTATTGCCTTGTGGTTCTTTTAAAACTATAAAACACTCATTATACACATTTCTCGTAATGTCCTTTTGTTTCCTAATATAGAGTGCTTTACATCCATTTTTTCATTTTTTTTATAGGTAACAAGCTCAAAAACACTCAAAATATATCTTTTTAGTAATGTTATTCTATTTCTTCATATAGGTTGGTTTGCATCCGCTTTAGCGTTTTTCCACGTAAAACAATGAAAAGACACGTTTTCAGTAATTTTGTTTTGGATTGACATATTGACTGACTTCCATATTATTTATCGTTTTGGTGCCTAACATGCTGAAAAACACTGAAAAGACAGGTTTCTGGTAAAGTCGTTTAATTTACCTATATAGGTGGCTTTGCACTCACTTTAGGGTTTGGTACATATGAATCCGAAAAAAAAGTTATAATTAACTTTTTTGGTGATGTTCTTTTTCCCCCATAAAATCCCTGAATTTTGGCAGAATTTTGGCATCTCGTTACCTATTTGGATGAATAACAAAAAAAAAAAAAAATCCCATTTTTTATTTTTTTCTTTATTATTATTATTTTTTTTTTTTTCTAAATAAAGAGTGTTATTTGTGGGTTTTAGCTTTTAGGTACTGAAGGAACTTAAAAAAACACTCATAGTACACGTTTCTCGTATTGTCCTTTCGTTTCCCAAACATAAGGTTCTTTGCATATATTTATGCGTTTTTATAGATAACATGATAAAAAACACTCAAAATATATGTATTTGGTAATATTATTCTGTTTCTCCATAAAATGTATTTCGCATGCGTTTTAGCGTTTTGGTATGTAAGGAGCTTAAAAACACTTAAAGGCATGCAATTTCTTGGTAAAATTTTTTTTTTTCCCAATGTAATGTTAATGCCCTTCCTTTTAGTGCTTTATTGCGTAATACGCTCAAAAACACTCAAAAGACATGCAAGGCCTCGCATATGAGGAAATTAAAGACCTTATCAGAAATCTGTCTTTTGAGTGTTTTTCAGCATGTTAGGCAGCAAAACGATAAATAATAAGGGACTCACTCTATGTGGGAATGAAAAAGAAAATTACTGAAAACATGTCTTCTGAGCGTTTTACGTAGAAAAACGCCGAAATTGATGCAAACCAACCAATATCAAGAAGCAGAAAAACATTACCAAAAATGTATATTTTGAGTGTTTTTGAGCTTGTTACCTACAAAAAAACCCAAGAATTGCGTTTTTTTTGGTAAGGTAGTTCTGTTTTTCGATTAAAAGTGTTATTCATGCATTTATTTATTTTGGTATGTAAGAAATTTCTCTATATACGTGAGTTTTTGCGTTAATTGCCTTGTTGTTCTTTTAAAACTATAAAACACTCATTATACACGTTTCTCGTACTGCCCTTTTGTTTCCTAATATAGAGTGCTTTACATCCATTTTTCCATTTCTTGTAGGTAACAAGCTCAAAAACACTCAAAATATATCTTTTTGGTAATGTTATTCTATTTCTTTAGCGTTTTTCTACGTAAACACTGAAAAGACACGTTTTCAGTAATTTTCTTTTGGATTCACATAATGATTGACTTCCATATTATTTATCGTTTTGGTGCCTAACATGCTGAAGAACACTGAAAAGACATGTAAAATCGTTTAACTTCCCTATATAGGTGACTTTGCATGCACTTTAGGGTTTTGTACATAACAATCCGAAAAAATAGCTATAATTAACTTTTATGATAATGTTCTTTTTTCCACATAAATTCCCTGAATTTTGGCAGAATTTTGGCATCTCGGTACCTATAAAGATGAATAAGAAAAAAAAAGTCCCATTTTTTTATTTTTTTTATTTATTTACTTTTTTCTAAAGACTATTATTTGTGGGTTTTAGCTTTTTTGGTACTGAAGCAACTTAAAAATCACTCATAATACACGTTTCTCGTAATGTTCTTTCGTTTCCCAAACATAAGGTTCTTTGCATGTATTTAAGCGTTTATTTTAGATACCATGATCAAAAACACTCAAAATACATGTATTTGGTAATGTTATTCTGTTTCTCCATAAAATGTATTTTGCATGCGTTTTAGCGTTTTAGTATGTAAAGAGCTCAAAAACACTTTTAGTATTTAAGGAGCTCAAAAAGGCAAGTTCATGGTAAAATTTGGTTTTATTTCCATGTAATATGATTGCCCTGGCTTTTACTGTGTTATTGCGTAACACGCTCAAAAACACTGAAAAGACATGCAAAGCCTCCCATATGAGGAAATTAAACACCTTACCAGAAATCTGTCTTTTGAGTGTTTTACAACATGTTAGGCACCAAAACGATAAATAATAAGGAACTCACTCTATGTGGGAATCCAAAAGAAAATTACTGAAAACGTGTCTTCTCAGTGTTTTACGTAGAAAAACGCTAAAACTGACACAAACCAACCAATATCAAGACGCAGAAAAACATCACCAAAAATGTATATTTTGAGTGTTTTTGAGCTTGTTACCTACAAAAAAAAAACGCGAAAATGGATACAAGGCACTCTATATTGGGAAACAAAGTGACAATGCAAGAAAAATGTATAAGGAATGTTTTATAGTTCAAAAAAAAAAAAAAAAAAACACAAGGCAAAAAAACCCAGAAACTCGTGTATATACTGAAACTCATGAATAACACTCTTAATTGAGAAACAGAGCAACCTTACAAAATGCGTGTCAAAAACACTAAAAGGCAAGTTTTTCGTAAAAGTTGGTTTTATTCCCATGTAATGAGATTGCCCTGCTTTTTAATGCTTTATTGCCTAACACGCTCAAAAACACTCAAAGACACTTTTCAGGCAATGTCATTTTTTTCCCGCATAAAGCTAGTTTCGCATGGAATTTGGGATTTTGGTAACTAAGAATGTAAAAAAACACTCAAAAAACACGCTTTTAGTAAGGTTGTTCTGTTTCTCTATTAAGAGTGTCATTCATGAGTTTCAATATTTTGGTATCTTAGAAACTTCTCCATACAGTCGAGTTTTTGCGTTTTTTTGCCATGTGATTCTGGTGAAACTATAAAACACTCATTATACACGTTTCTTGTTATGTCCTTTTTTTTTTTTTTTCCTTATATAGAGTGCTTTGCATCCATTTTCGCGTTTCTTTTTTATGTAACAAGCTCAAAAACACACAAAATATTTTTTTTGGTAATGTTATTCTATTTCTTCATATTGGTTGGTTTGCATCCGTTTTAGCGTTTTTCTACGTAAATCTTTTAAAAGACACATTTCCAGTAATTTTGTTTTGGATTTCCATATAGAGTGACTTTGATATTATTTATCGTTTTGGTGCCTAACATGCTTTTTGGTGCCTTTTGCTTCCCACTGTACAGTGCTTTCCATCCATTTTTGCGTTTTTTGTAGTTAACAATTTCAAAAACACTCAAAATAACTTGTTGGTAATGTTATTCTATTTCTTCATTTTGGTTGGTTTGCATCCGTTTTAGCGTTTTCTACGTAAAACACCGAAAAAACACGTTTTCAGTAATTTTGTTTTCGATTTCCATATAGATTGATTTCCTTGGGTTTTATCGTGTTGGTTCCTAACATGCTAAAAAACACTCATAAGACAGTTTTCTGGCAAAGACGTTTAATTTCCCCATATAGGTTGCTTTGCATGCACTTTAGGGGTTTGGTACATAACAGACCGAAAAAAAAGCTAAATTTAACTTTTTTGATAATGTTCTTATTTCATATAAGATTATGGTACACGTTTCTCGTAATGTCCTTTCATTTTCCAAAAATAGGGTTCTTTGCATGTATTTAAGCGTTTTTATTGGTAACATGATCAAAAACACTGAAAATACATATTTTTGGTAATGTTATTCTGTTTCACCATAAAGTGTATTTTGCATGCATTTTAGTGTTTTGGTATATAAGGAGCTGAAATACACTTAAAGGCAAGTTCTTTTTAAAAACTGGTTTTATTGCAATGTAATGTGAATGCCCTGCTTTTTAGTGCTTTATTGCCCAACACGCTCAAAAACACTCAAAAGACATTTTTCTTGTAATGTCATTTTTTTCCCACATAAAGCTGGTTTCGCATGCAATTTCTGGCTTTTGTAACTAAGGATGTGAAAAGCTCTCAAAACACACACATTCAGTAAGATTGTTCTGTTTCTCAATTAAGAGTGTTGTTCCAGAGTTTCAGCATTTTGGAATGTAAGAAACTTCTCTATATACACGAGTTTTTGCGTTTTTTGCCTTGTAGTTCTTGTGAAACTATAAAAAAACTTATTATACACGTTTCTCGTAATGTGCTTTTGCTTCCTAATAGAGAGTGCTTTCCATCCATTTTCGCGTTTTTTGTATGTAACAATTTAAAAAACACTCAAAATATACCTTTTTGGTAATGTTATTTTATATCTTCATATTGGTTGGTTTGCATCGTTTTAGCGTTTTTCTGCGTAAAACACCAAAAAGACACGTTTTTAGTAATTTTTTTTTTGGATTCCCATCTAGATTGACTTTCATGTTATTTATCGTGTTGGTTCCTAACATGCTGAAAAATACTCATAAGACCGTTATCTGGCAAAGACGTTAAATTTCCCCATATAGGTGGCTTTGCATGGACTTTAGGAGTTTGGTACATAAGAGACCGGAAAAAAAAGCTAAATTTAACTTTTTTGATAATGTTCTTATTTCCCATAATTTCCTGAATTTTTCCCGAATTTTGGCATTTCGGTACCTGTCAAGATGAATATTGTTAGCTTTTTGGTAATTAATGAACTTAAAAACACTCATAATACACGTTTCTCGTAATCTCCTTTCGTTTCCCAAAAATAGTGTTCTTTGCTTCTTTTATTAGTAACATGATCAAAAACACTCAAAATACATGTTTTTGGTAAAGTTATTCTGTTTCACCATAAAGAGTGTTTTTCATGCGTTTTAGTGTTTTGTTATATAAGGAGCTCAAAAACACTTAAAGGCAAGTTCTTGGTAAAAATTCTTTTTTCTTCCAATGTAATGTGATTGCCCTGCTTTTTAGTGCTTTATTGCCTATCACGCTCAAAAACACTCAAAAGACAATTTTCTGGTAAAGTCATTTTTTTCCCCACAAATCTATTTTCACATGGAATTTGGGGTTTTGGTAACTAAGAATATGAAAAGCACTCAAAATGCACGCATTTATTAAGGTAGTTCTGTTTCTTAATTAGGAGTGTTATACATGAGTTTCAGCATTTTCGTGTCTAGGAAACCTCTCCATATACACGAAATTTTGCGTTTTTTTTTTTTGCAGTTCTTTTGAACTATAAAACACTCATTATACACTTTTCTTCCAATGTCCTTTTGTTTCCCAAAATAGAGTGCTTTGCATCAATTTTCGCGTTTTTTGTAGGTAACAAGCTGAAAAACACTCAAAATGTACCTTTTTAGTAACGTTTTTCTAATTCTTGATATTGGTTGCTTTTCCTCCGTTTTAGAGTCTTTTTACGTAAAACACTGAGAAGACATGTTTTCAGTAACTTTTTTTTGGATTCCCATATAGAGTGAGTTCCTTATTATTTATTGTTTTGGTGCCTAACATGCTAAAAAACACTCAAAACACAGATTTCTGGTAAGGTCGTTTAATTTCCTCAAATATGAGTCTTTTCATGCACTTTAGGGTTTGGTATATAATAGTCCGAAAAAAAAGCTGAAATTAATTTTTTTGATAATATTCTTTTATCATATGATTGCTCTGAATTTTCCCAGAATTTTGGCATATCGGTAGCTATGAATATGAATAAAAAAAAAAATCCTATTTTTTTTATTTGTTTATTTTTTATTTTCTAAATAAAGAGTGTTATTTGTGGGTTTTAGATTTTTGGTGCTTAACGAACTTAAAAAAACACTAATAATACACGTTTCTCGTAATATCCTTTTGTGTCCCAAACATAATGTTCTTTGCATGTATTTAGACGTTTTTATAGATAACATGATCAAAAACATTCAAAATACATGTTTTTAATAATGTTATTCTGTTTCTCCATGGAGTTTGTTTTGCATGCGTTTTAGCGGTTTGGTTTATAAGGAGCTCAAAAACACTTAAAGGCAAGTTTTTGGTATAAATTGGTGTTATTTCAATGTAATATAATTGCCCTGCTTTTTAGTGCTTTATTACCTATCACGCTCAAAAACACTTAAAAGACACTTTTCTGGTAATGTCATTTTTTTCTCACATAAAGGTCGTTTCGCATGCAATTTGGGGTTTTGGTAACTAAGAATGTGAAAAGCACTCAAAATACACGCATTTAGTAAGGTTGTTCTATTTATCAATTAAGAGTGTTATTCATGAGTTTTAGTATTTTGGTATCTAGGAACCTTCTCCATATACACGAGTTTTTGTGTTTTTTTTACCTTTTGGTTGTTTTGAACTATAAAAAAAAACTCATTATACACTTTTCTTGCAAAATTCTTTTGTTTTCTAATATAGAGTGGTTTGCATCAATTTTCGCGTTTTTTGTAGGTAACAAGCTCAAAAACACTCAAAATATACCTTTTTGGTAATATTTTTCTATTTCTTGATATTGGTAGGTTTTTATCCGTTTTTGCGTTTTTCTACG
This sequence comes from Scylla paramamosain, assembly GCF_035594125.1. NCBI lineage: Eukaryota > Metazoa > Arthropoda > Malacostraca > Decapoda > Portunidae > Scylla > Scylla paramamosain. The sequence continues at coordinate 6,873,935 of NC_087170.1, read as the reverse complement.
TAAAAAAAAAAAAAAAAAAACACGTTTTCAGATATTTTGTTTTGGATTCTCATATAGAGTGAGTTCCTTATTATTTATCGTTTTGGTGTGTAACATGCTGGAAAACACTCAAAAAACAGATTTCTGGTAAGGTCGTTTAATTTTCTCATATAGGAGTCTTTGGATGCACTTTAGGGTTTGGTACATAACAGTCCGAAAAAAAATAATAACTTTTTTGATAATTCTTGTTTTATGATATAATAGCCATGAATTTTCCCAGAATTTTGGCATCTCGGTACCTATAAGGATGAATAAAAAAAAAAATCCTATTTTTTATTTTCTTTCTTTTTTTTTCTAAATAAAGTGTTATTTGTGGGTTTTAGCTTTTTGGTACTTAAGGAACTTAAAAACATTTATAATACACATTTCTCGTAATGTCCTTTCGTTTCGCAAACATAAGGTTCTTTGCATATATTTAAGCGTTTTTATAGATATCATGATCAAAAACACTCAAAATGTATGTTGTTGGTAATTTTATTTTGTTTCTCCATACAATGTGTTTTGCATGCGTTTTAGCGTTCTGTCTGTAATGAGCTCAAAAAAACTTAAAGGCAAGTTCTTGGTAAAATGTTGTTTTTATTCCCATGTAATGTGATTGCCCTGCTTTTTCGTGCTTTATTGCCTAATACGCTCAAAAACATTCAAAAGACACTTTTCTGGTAATATCATATTTTTTTCCCACATAAAGCTAGTTTTGCATGGAATTTGAGGTTTTGGTAACTAAGAATGTGAAAAAAAAACTTAAAACAGGGATTTAGTAAGGTTGTTGTATTTCTTAATTAAAAGTGTTATTCATGAGTTTCAGCATTTTGGTATGTAAGAAACTTTTCTAATACACACATTTGGTAAGGTATATCAGTTTCAAAATTAAAAGATCTATTCATGAGTTTCAGCTTTTTGGTTTGTAAGAAACTTCTTTATGTACACGATTTTTGAGTTTTTTTCCTTGTGGTTCTTGTCAAACTATAAAACACTCATACACGTTTCTCATAATGTCCTTTTCTTTGCCAATATAAAGTGCTTTCCATCCATTTTTGCATTTTTTGTAGGTAACAAGCTAAAAAAAACACATCAAAATATATCTTTTGGTAATGTTATTCTATTTCTTCATATTGGTTGGTTTGCATCCGTTTCAGCGTTTTTCTACGTAAATCACTGAAAAGACACGTTTTATGTAATATTGTTGAAATTGCTGAAAAACACTCAAAAGACAGGTTTCTGGTAAAGTTTTGTAATATCCCCATATAGGTGGATTTGCATGCACTTCAGAGTTTGTACATAACTCTAAAGTTATGTAAAAATAAAAAAAAAATTTTATAATGATTTTTTTTTTACTAAATTTCCATGAATTTTGCCAGAATTTCGGCATCTTGGTACCCATGAAGATGAATAAAAAAATTTTTTCTCTCTATAAAGAGTTATTTGTGGGTTTTAGCTTTTTGGTACTTAAGGAACTTAAAAACACTCATAATACACGATTTTCGTAATGTCCTTTTGTTATACAAACATAGGGTTCTTTACATGTATTTAAGCGTTTTTATAGGTTACATGATCAAAAACACTCAAAATAAATGTTTTTGGTAATGTTATTGTTTCTCTGTATAAGGTGTTTTGCATGCGTTTTAGCGATTTGGTATGTAAGGAGTTAAATAAACACTTAAAGGCAAGTTCTTCGTAAAAGTTGGTGTTATTCCCATGTAATGTGATTGTTCTGCTTTTTAGTGCTTTATTGCATATCACGCTCAAAAACACTAAAAAGACACTCTTTTGGTAATGTCATTTTTTCCCCCACATGAAGGTAGTTTCGCATGTAATTTGGCATTTTCGTAACTAAGAATGTGAAAAACACCGAAAATACACAATTTGGTAAGTTAGTTCTGTTTATCGATTAAAAGTTTTATTCATGCATTTCATCATTTTGGTATGTAAGAAATTTCTCTATATACACGATTTTTTGCGTTTATTGCCTTGTGGTTCTTTTAAAACTATAAAACACTCATTATACACGTTTCTTGTAATGTCCTTTTGTTTCCTAATATAGAGTGCTTTACATCCATTTTTTCATTTTTTTGTAGGTAACAAGCTCAAAAACACTCAAAATATATCTTTTTAGTAATGTTATTCTATTTCTTCATATAGGTTGGTTTGCATCCGCTTTAGCGTTTTTCCACGTAAAACAATGAACAGACACGTTTTCAGTAATTTTGTTTTGGATTGACATATTGACTGACTTCCATATTACTCGTATTTATCGTTTTGGTGCCTAACATGCTGAAAAACACTGAAAAGACAGGTTTCTGGTAAAGTCGTTTAATTTACCTATATAGGTGGCTTTGCATGCACTTTAGGGTTTGGTACATATGAATCCGAAAAAAAAAAAGTTATAATTAACTTTTTTGGTGATGTTCTTTTTCCCACATAAAATCCCTGAATTTTGGCAGAATTTTGGCATCTCGTTACCTATTTGGATGAATAACAAAAAAAAAAAAATCCCATTTTTTATTTTTTTCTTTATTATTATTATTTTTTTTCTAAATAAAGAGTGTTATTTGTGGGTTTTAGCTTTTAGGTACTGAAGGAACTTTAAAAACACTCATAGTACACGTTTCTCGTAATGTCCTTTCGTTTCCCAAACATAAGGTTCTTTGCATATATTTATGCGTTTTTATAGATAACATGATAAGAAACACTCAAAATACATGTATTTGGTAATATTATTCTGTTTCTCCATAAAATGTATTTTGCATGCGTTTTAGCGTTTTGGTATGTAAGGAGCTTAAAAACACTTAAAGGCATGCAATTTCTTGGTAAAATTTTTTTTTTTTCCCAATGTAATGTTAATGCCCTTCCTTTTAGTGCTTTATTGCGTAATACGCTCAAAAACACTCTAAAGACATGCAAGGCCTCGCATATGAGGAAATTAAAGACCTTATCAGAAATCTGTCTTTTGAGTGTTTTTCAGCATGTTAGGCAGCAAAATGATAAATAATAAGGGACTCACTCTATGTGGGAATGAAAAAGAAAATTACTGAAAACATGTCTTCTCAGTGTTTTACGTAGAAAAACGCTGAAATTGATGCAAACCAACCAATATCAAGAAGCAGAAAAACATTACCAAAAAAGTATATTTTGAGTGTTTTTGAGCTTGTTACCTACAAAAAAAACGCAAGAATTGATACAAGGCACTCTATATTGGAAAATAAAGGGACATTGCGAGAAAAGTGTATAATGAATGTTTTATAGTTCTAAAAAACCACAAGGCAAAAAACGCAAAAACTCGTGTATATGGAGAAGTTTCCTACATACCAAAATGCTGAAACTCATGATTGAGAAACAGAACAACCTTACTAAATGAGTGTGAAAAACATTAAAAGGCAAGTTCTTCGTAAAAGTTGGTTTTATTCCCATGTAATGTGATTGCCCTGCTTTTTAATGCTTTATTGCCTAACACGCTCAAAAACACTCAAAAACACTTTTCTGGTAATGTAATTTTTTTTCCCACATATAGATAGTTTCGCATGGTATTTCGGGTTTTGGTAACTAAGAATGCAAAAAGACACTTAAAAGATAAAATAAAAATAAATAAAAAGGTAAAATAAAAAATAAAAGGTAAAATAAAATTTTTCGATAATGTTCTTTTTTCCACATAATTTTCCTGAATTTTGGCAGAATTTTGGCATCTTGGTACCTGTGAACATCAATAACAAAACAATAAAAATGCTATTTTTTTATTTTTTATTTTTTTTCTCTATAAAGAGTGTTGTTTGTAGGTTTTAACGTTTTGGTACTTAAGGAACTTAAAAATATTCATAATACACATTTCGCGTAATGTCCTTTCGTTTCTCAAATATAGGGATCTTTGCATGTATTTAAGCGCTTTTATAGGTAACATGATAAAAAATACTCAAAAACACTTGTTTTTGGTAATGTTATTCTACTTCTCCATAAAGGAGTGTTTTGCATGCGTTTTAGCGATTTGGTATGTAAGGAGATGAAAAACACTTCAAGGCAAGTTCTTGGTAAAAGTTGGTTTTATTCCAGTGTAATATGATTGCCTTGCCTAACACGCTGAAAAACACTAAAAAGACACTTCTGGTAATGTCATTTTTTTCCCACATGAAGCTAGTTTCGCATGCTATTTGGGGTTTTGTTAACTAAGAATGTGAAAAAAAACACTCAAAATACACGCATTTGTTAATGTTGTTCTGTTTCTCAATTAAGATTTTTATTCATGAGTTTCAGCATTTTGGTATCTATGAAACTTCTTTATATACACGAGTTTTTGCGTTTTTTGCCTTGTGGTTCTTGTGAACCACAATTTCTTTTCCCGAAAATAATAAGACACTCATTATACATGTTTTTCGTAATGTACTTTTAATTTTAACTCCAATTTTTTTAATTTTTTAATTTTTTAATTTTATAAATAAGGAGTGTTATTTGTGGGTTTTAGCTTTTTGGTACTTAAGAAACTTAAAAAACACTCATAATACACATTTCTCGTAATGTCCTTTTGTTTCCCAAACATAATGTTCTTTGCATGTATCTAAGCGTTTTTATAGATAACATGATCAAAAACACTCAAAATACATATTTTTGGTAATGTTATTCTGTTTCTCCATAAAGTGTGTTTTCCATGCGTTTTAGCAGTTTTGTATATAAGGAGCTAAAAGACATTTAAAGGCAAGTTTTTGGTATAAATTGGGGTTATTCCAATGTAATATGATTGCCCGGATATTTATTGATTTATTGCCTATCATGCTCAAAAACACTTAAAAGACACTTTTCTGGTAATGTCTTTTTTTCTCACATAAAGGTGGTTTCGCATGCAATTTGGGGTTTTGGTAATTAAGAATGTGAAAATCACTCAAAATACACGCATTTAGTAAGGTTGCTCTGTTTTTCAATTAAGAATGTTATTCATGAGTTTTAGCATTTTGATATCTAGGAAATCTCTCCATATACACGAGTTTTTGCGTTTTTTGCTTTGTGGTTCTTTTGAACTATAAAACACTCATTATACACTTTTCTTGCAATGTCCTTTTGTTTCCCAATATAGAGTGCTCTGCATCAACTTTCAAGTTTTTTGTAGGTGAAAAGCTCAAAAACACTCAAAATATACCGTTTTGGTAACGTTTTCCTATTTCTTGATATTGGTTGGTTTCCATCCGTTTTAACGTTTTTCTACATAAAACACTGAGAAGACACGTTTTCAGTAACTTTGTTTTGGATTCCCATATAAAGTGAGTTCCTTATTATTTATCGTTTTGGTGCCTAACATGCTAAAAAACACTCAAAACCGATTTCTGATAAGGTCGTTTAATTTCCTCATATTGGAGGCTTTCTATGCACTTTAGGTTTTGGTACATAACAGTCCGAAAAAAAAGCTGAAATTAACTTTTTTGATAATATTCTATTATTACATAATTGCCCTAAATTTTCCCAGAATTTTGGAATCTCGGTACCTATGAAGATGAATAACAAAATAAAGACAAATTTTTTTTTAACTTTTTTTATTTCTTTTTTTATATTTTAAATAAAGAGTGTTATTTGTGAGTTTTAGCATTTTGGTACTTAAGGAACTTAAAAAAAACACTCATAATACACATTTCTCGTAATGTCCTTTTATTTCCCAAACATAATGTTTTTTGCATGCACTTAAGCGTTTTTATAGATAACATGATCAAAAACACTCAAAATACATGTTTTTGGTAATGTTATTCTGTTTCTCCATAAAGTTTGTCTTGCATGTGTTTTAGCGGTTTGGTATATATAAGGGGTTAAAAACACTTAAAGGCAAATTCTTCGTAAAAGTTGTTTTTTTCCCATGTAATGTGATCGTTCTGCTTTTTAGTGCTTTGTTGCATATCACGCTGAAAAACACTCAAAAGACACTTTTTTAATAATGTCATTTTTTTTTCCACATGAAGCTAGTTTCGCATGTAATTTGGCATTTTCGTAACTAAGAATGTGAAAAACACACAAAAAACACAATTTGGTAAGGTAGTTCTGTTTATCGATTAAAAGTGTTATTCATGCATTTATTTATTTTGGTATGTAAGTAATTTCTCTATATACGTGAGTTTTTGCGTTTATTGCCTTGTGGTTCTTTTAAAACTATAAAACACTCATTATACACGTTTCTCGTACTGTCCTTTTGTTTCCTAATATAGAGTGCTTTACATCCATTTTTCCATTTCTTGTAGGTAACAAGCTCAAAAACACTCAAAATATATCTTTTTGGTATTTTTTTAGCGTTTTTCTACGTAAAACACTGAAAAGACACGTTTTCAGTAATTTTGTTTTGGATTCACATAATGATTGACTTCCATATTATTTATCGTTTTGGTGCCTAACATGCTGAAGAACACTGAAAAGACATGTTTCTGGTAAAGTCGTTTAACTTCCCTATATAGGTGGCTTTGCATGCACTTTAGGGTTTGGTACATAACAATCCGAAAAAAAAGCTATAATAACTTTTATCATAATGTTCTTTTTTCCACATAAATTCCCTGAATTTCGGCAGAATTTTGGCATCTCGGTACCTATAAAGATGAATAAGAAAAAAAAAAGTCCCATTTTTTAATTTTTTTATTTATTTACTTTTTTTAAAGACTATTATTTGTGGGTTTTAGCTTTTTTGGTACTGAAGCAACTTAAAAATCACTCATAATACACGTTTCTCGTAATGTTCTTTCGTTTCCCAAACATAAGGTTCTTTGCATGTATTTAAGCGTTTTTTTAGATACCATGATCAAAAACACTCAAAATACATGTATTTGGTAATGTTATTCTGTTTCTCCATAAAATGTATTTTGCATGCGTTTTAGCGTTTTAGTATGTAAGGAGCTCAAAAACACTTAAAGGCAAGTTCATGGTAAAATTTGGTTTTATTCCCATGTAATATGATTGCCCTGGCTTTTAGTGCTTTATTGCGTAACACGCTCAAAAACACGGAAAAGACATGCAAAGCCTCCCATATGAGGAAATTAAAGACCTTACCATAAATCTGTCTTTTGAGTGTTTTTCAGCGTGTTAGGCACCAAAACGATAAATAATAAGGAACTCACTCTATGTGGGAATCCAAAAGAAAATTACTGAAAACGTGTCTTCTCAGTGTTTTACGTAGAAAAACGCTAAAACTGACACAAACCAACCAATATCAAGACGCAGAAAAACATCACCAAAAATGTATATTTTGAGTGTTTTTAAGCTTGTTACCTACAAAAAAAAAAAAAAACGCGAAAATGGATACAAGGCATTCTATATTGGGAAACAAAGTGACAATGCAAGAAAAATGTATAAGGAATGTTTTATAGTTTAAAAAAAAAAAAAAAACACAAGGCAAAAAAACTCAGAAACTCGTGTATATGCTGAAACTCATGAATAACACTCTTAATTGAGAAACAGAGCAACCTTACAAAATGCGTGTCAAAAACACTAAAAGGCAAGTTTTTCGTAAAAGTTGGTTTTATTTCCATGTAATGAGATTGCCCTGCTTTTTAATGCTTTATTGCCTAACACGCTCAAAAACACTCAAAGACACTTTTCTGGCAATGTCATTTTTTTCCCGCATAAAGCTAGTTTCGCATGGAATTTGGGATTTTGGTAACTAAGAATGTAAAAAAAACACTCAAAAAACACGCCTTTAGTAAGGTTATTCTGTTTCTCTATTAAGAGTGTCATTCATGAGTTTCAATATTTTGGTATCTTAGAAACTTCTCCATACAGTCGAGTTTTTGCGTTTTTTTGCCATGTGATTCTGGTGAAACTATAAAACACTCATTATACACGTTTCTTGTTATGTCCTTTTTTTTTTTTTCCTTATATAGAGTGGTTTGCATCCATTTTCGCGTTTTCTTTTTTATGTAACAAGCTTAAAAACACACAAAATATATTTTTTGGTAATGTTATTCTATTTCTTCATATTGGTTGGTTTGCATCCGTTTTAGCGTTTTTCTACGTAAATCTTTTAAAAGACACATTTCCAGTAATTTTATTTTGGATTTCCATATAGAGTGACATTCATTTTATTTATCGTTTTGGTGTCTAACATGCTTTTTGGTGCCTTTTGCTTCCCATTATACAGTGCTCTCTATCTATTTTTGCGTTTTTTGTAGGTAACAATTTCAAAAACAATTAAAATATACCTTTTTGGTAATGTTATTCTATTTCTTTATTTTGTTTGGTTTGCATCCGTTTTAGGGTTTTCTACGTAAAAACCCCGAAAAGACAGGTTTTCAGTAATTTTGTTTTCGATTCCCATATAGATTGATTTCCTTGGGTTTTATCGTGTTGGTTCTTAACATGCAGAAAAACACTCATAAGACAGTTTTCTGGCAAAGACATTTATTTTCCCCATATAGGTGGCTTTGCATGCACTTTAGGGGTTTGGTACATAACAATCCGAAAAAAAAAGCTAAATTTAACTTTTTTGATAATGTTCTTATTTCATATAATTTCCTGAACTTTGCCCAAATTTTGGCACCTCGTTACCTATGAAGATGAATAAAAATGAAAAAAAAATCGTAATTTTTTAATTATTTATTTATTTTTTTTCTCAATAAAGAGTGAAATTTGTGGCTTTTAGCTTTTACGTACTTAATGAACTTAAAAACACTCATAATACACGTTTTTCGTAATGTCCTTTCATTTCCCAAAAATAGGGTTCTTTGCATGTAATTAAGCGTTTTTATTGGTAACAATCAAAAACACTCAAAATAAATTGTTTTTCGTAATGTTATTCTGTTTTACCATAAAGTGTATTTTGCATGCATTTTAGTGTTTTGGTATATAAGGAGCTCAAATACACTTAAAGGCAAGTTTTTGTTAAAAATCGGTTTTATTCCAATGTAATGTGATTGCCCTGCTTTTTAGTGCTTTATTGCCTAACACGCTCAAAAACACTCAAGAGACATTTTTCTGGTAATGTCATCTTTTTCTCACATAAAGCTGGTTTTGCATGCAATTTGGGGTTTTGGTAACTAAGGATGTGAAAAGCACTGAAAATACACGCATTTAGTAAGATTGTTCTGTTTCTCAATTAAGAGTGTTTTTTTTTTTTCAGATCTTCAGCATTTTGGAATGTAAGAAACTTCTCTATATACACGAGTTTTTGCGTTTTTTTCCTTGTAGGTCTTGTGAAACTATAAAACACTCATTATACACGTTTCTCATAATGTCCTTTTGCTTCCCAATATAGAGTGCTTTCCATCCATTTTCGCGTTTTTTGTAGGTAACAATTTCAAAAAATCTCAAAATATACCTTCTCGGTAATGCTTTTTTATTTCTTCATATTGGTTGGTTTGCATCTGTTTTAGCGTTTTTCTACGTAAAACACCGAAAAGACACATTTTTAATAATTTTTGTTTTGGATTCCCATATAGATTGACTTCAATGTTATTTATCGTATTGGTTTCTAACATGCTGAAAAACACTCATAAGACCGTTTTCTGGCAAAGACGTTTAATTTCCCCATATAGGTGGCTTTGCATGCACTTTAGGGTTTTGGTACCTAACAGTCCGAAAAAAAAGCTAAATTTAACTTTTTTGATAATGTTCTTATTTCACATAATTTCCTGAATTTTACTCGAATTTTGGCATTTCGGTACCTGCGAAGTTGAATAGGAAAGAAAAAAAATATTGTATTTTTTTTTATTTATTTATTGTTTCTCAATAAAGAATGTTATTTGTGGCTTTTAGCTTTTTGGTAATTAATGAACTTAAAAACACTCATAATACACGTTTCTCGTAATCTCCTTTCGTTTCCCAAAAATAGTGTTCTTTGGATGTATTTAAGCGTTTTTATTGGTAACATGATCAAAAACACTCAAAATACATGTTTTTGGTAAAGTTATTCTGTTTCACCATAAAGAGTGTTTTGCTTGCGTTTTAGTGTTTTGGTATATAAGGAGCTCAAAAACACTTAAAGGCAAGTTCTTGGTAAAAATTCTTTTTTCTTCCAATGTAATGTGATTGCCCTCCTTTTTAGTTCTTTATTGCCTATCACGCTGAAAAACACTCAAAAGACACTTTTCTGGTAGTCATTTTTTTTCCAACATTTCTTTTTTCGCATGCAATTTGGGGTTTTGGTGACTAAGAATGTGATAAGCACTTAAAATACACGCATTTATTCAGGTTGTTCTGTTTCTCAATTAGGAGTGTTATACATGAGTTTTAGTATTTTTGTATTTAGGAAACCTCTCCATATACACGAGATTTTCCGTTTTTTGCCTTCTGGTTCTTTTGAACTATAAAACACTCATAATACACTTTTCTTGCAATGTCCTTTTGTTTCCCAATATAGAGTGCTTTGCATCAATTTTCGCGTTTTTTTTAGGTAACAAGCTCAAAAACACTCAAAATATACCTTTTTGGTAATGTTTTTCTATTTCTTGATATTGGTAGGTTTCCATCCGTTTTAGCGTTTTTTTTACGTAAAACAAAGAGAAAACACATTTTAAGCAATTTTGTTTTGGATTCTCATATAGAGTGAGTTCCTTGTTATTTATCGTTTTGGTACCTAACATGCTGAAAAACACTCAAAAAGCAGATTTCTGGTAAGGTCGTTTAATTTCCTCATATAGGAGTCTTTCGATGCACTTTATTGTTTGGTACATAACAGTCCGAAAAAAAAGCTAAAATTAACTTTTTTGATAATTTTTGTCTTATGATATAATAGCCCTGAATTTTCCCAGAATTTTGGCATCTTGGTACCTATGAAGATGAATAACAAAAAAAAAATCCTATATTTTTGTTTTCTTGCTTTTTTTTCTAAATAAAGTGTTATTTGTGGGTTTTAGCTTTTTGGTACTTAAGGAACTTAAAAACATTTATAATACACATTTCTCGTAATGTCCTTTCGTTTCGCAAACATAAGGTTCTTTGCATGTATTTAAGCATTTTTATAGATAACATGATGAAAAACACTCAAAATATATGTTGTTAGTAATTTTATTCTGTTTCTCCATAAAAGGTGTTTTGCATGCGTTTTAGCGTTTTGGTATGTAATGAGCTCAAAAACACTTAAAGGCAAGTTCTTGGTAAAAGTTGTCTTTATTCCCATGTAATGTGATTGCATTACTTTTTAGTGCTTTATTGCCTAACACGCTCAAAAACACTCAAATGACACTTTTCTGGTAATATCATTTTTTTTCCCACATAAAGCTAATTTTGCATGGAATATGGGGTTTTGGTAACTAAGAATGTCAAAAAAAAAAAAAAAAAACAGGCATTTAGTAAGGTTGTTCTATTTCTTAATTAAAAGTGTTATTCATGAGTTTCAGCGTTTTGGTATGTAAGAAACTTTTCTAATACACACATTTGGTAAGGTATTTCTGTTTCAAAATTAAAAGTGTTATTCATGAGTTTCAGCTTTTTGGTATGTAAGAAACTTTATGTACACGAGTTTTTGACTTTTTTAACTTGTTGTTCTTGTCAAACTATAAAGCACTCATAGACGTTTCTCGGAATGTACTTTTCTTTGCCAATATAAAGTGGTTTCCATCCACTTTTGCATTTTTTGTAGGTAACAAGGTCAAAAACACATGAAAATATATCCTTTTGGTAACGTTATTCTATTTCTTTATATTGGTTGGTTTGCATCTGTTTTAGCGTTTTTCTACGTAAATCACTGAAAAGTCATGTTTTAAGTAATATTGTTGAAATTGCTGAAAAACACTCAAAAGACAGGTTTCTGGTAAAGTCGTGTAATTTCCCCATATTGCTGGATTTGGATGCACTTCAGAGTTATTACATAACTCCGGAAAAAAGCTAAAATTATTTTTTTTTATAATGTTTTTTTTTTATATCCATGAATTTTGCCAGAATTTTGGCATATCGGTACCTATAAAGATGAATAACAAAAAAAAAAAAAAATTTCTGTCTATAAAGAGTTATTTGTGGGTTTTAGCTTTTTGGTACTTAGGGAACTTAAAAACACTCATAATACACGATTTTCGTAATGTCCTTTTGTTATACAAACATAGGGATCTTTACATGTATTTAAGCGTTTTAATAGGTTACATGATCAAAAACACTCAAAATACATGTTTTTGGTAATGTTATTGTTTCTCCATATAGGGTGTTTTGCATGTGTTTTAGCGATTTGGTATATAAGGAATTAAAAACACTTAAAGGCAAGTTCTTCGTAAAAGTTTGTTTTATTCCCATATATTATGATTGTTCTGCTTGTTAGTGCTTTGTTGCATATCAAGCTCGAAAACACTAAAAAGACACTTTTTTGGTAATGTCATTTTTTTTCCCCACATGAAGGTAGTTTCGCATGTAATTTGGCATTTTCGTTACTAAGAATGTGAAAAACACACAAAATACACAATTTGGTAAAGTAGTTCTGTTTATCGATTAAAAGTGTTATTCATGAATTTCATCATTTTGGTATGTAAGAAATTTCTGTATATGCACGATTTCTTGCGTTTATTGCCTTGTGGTTCTTTTAAAACTATAAAACACTCATTATACACGTTTTTGGTAATATCCTTTTGTTTCCTAATATAGAGTGCTTTACATCCCTTTTTTTCATTTTTTTATAGGTAACAAGCTCAAAAACACTCAAAATATATATTTTTAGTAATGTTATTGTATTTCTTCATATAGGTTGGTTTGCATCCGCTTTAGCGTTTTTCTACGTAAAACACTGAAAAGACACGTTTTCAGTAATTTTGTTTTGGATTCACATATTGACTAACTTCCATATTATTTATCGTTTTGGTGCCTAACATGCTGATAAACACTGAAAAGACAGGGTTCTGGTAAAGTCGTTTAACTTCCCTATATTGGTGGCTTAGCATACACTTTAGGGTTTGCTACGTAACAATCCGAAAAAAAAAAGCTATAATTAACTTTTTTGGTGATGTTCTTTTTCCTACATAAATATCCTGAATTTTCGTAGAATTTTGGTATCTCGGTACCAATTTGGATGAATAATAAAAAAAAAAAATTCCCATTTTTTTATTTTTTTGTTTATTATTTTTTTTTTCTAAATAAAGAGTGTTATTTGTGGGTTTTAGCTTTTAGGTACTGAAGGAACTTAAGAAACACTCATAATACACGTTTCTCGTAATGTCCTTTCGTTTCCCAAACATAAGGTTCTTTGCATGTATTTAAGAGTTTTTATAGATAACATGATCAAAAACACTCAAAATACATGTATTTGGTAATATTCTGTTTCTCCATAAAATGTATTTTGCATGCGTTTTAGCGTTTTGGTATGTAAGGAGCTCAAAAACACTTAAAGGCAAGCAAGTTCTTGGTAAATTTTTTTTTTCAATATAATGTGATTGCCCTTCCTTTTAGTGCTTTATTGCTTAATACGCTCAAAAACACTCAAAAGACATGCAAGGCCTCGCATATAAGTAAATTAAAGACCTTACCAGAAATCTGTCTTTTGAGTGTTTTTCAACATGTTAGGTACCAAAACGATAAATAATAAGAAACTCACTCTATGTGGGAATCCAAAAGAAAATTACTGAAAACATGTCTTCTTAGTGTTTTACGTAAAAAAAAAAAAAACGCTAAAACTGATGCAAACCAACCAATATCAAGAAGCAGAAAAACATTACCAAAAATATATATTTCGAGTGTTTTTCAGCTTGTTACCTACAAAAAAAAATCTCGAAAATGGATACAAAGCACTCTATATTGGGAAACAAAGCGACATTGCGAGAAAAATGTATAAGGAATGTTTTATAGTTCAAAAAAACCACAAGGCAAAAAAAGCAAAAACTCGTCTATATGCTGAAACTCATGAATAACACTCTTAATTGAGAAACAGAGCAACCTTACTAAATCCGTGTCAAAAACACTAAAAGGTAAGTTCTTCGTAAAAGTAGGTTTTATTGCCATGTAATGTGATTGCCCTGCTTTTTAATGCTTTATTGCCTAACACGCTCAAAAACACTCAAAGACACTTTTCTGGCAATGTCATTTTTTTTTCCAGATAAAGCTAGTTTTGCATGGAATTTGGGGTTTTGATAACTAACAATGTAAAAAAAAACACTCAAAATACACGCATTTAGTAACGTTGTTCTATTTCTTGATTAAGATTGTTATTCATGAGTTTCAGTATTTTGGTATCTTAGAAACTTCTCCATACAGTCGAGTTTTTGCGTTTTTTGCCTTGTGATTCTGGTGAAACTATAAAACATTCATTATACAGGTTTCTCGTTATGTCCTTTTTTTTCCTTATATAGAGTGTTTTGCATCCATTTTCGCGTTTCTTTTTACGTAAGAAGCTCAAAAACACACAGAATATACCTTTTTGGTAATGTTATTCTATTTCTTCATATTGGTTGGTTTGCATCCGTTTTAGCGTTTTTCTACGTAAATCTTTTAAAATACACGTTTCCAGTAATTTTGTTTTGAATTTTCGTATAGGGTGACTTTCATATCATTTATCGTTTTGGTGCCTAACATGCTTTTTGTTTCCTTTTGCTTCCCAATATAGAGTGCTTTCCATCCATTTTCGCGTTTTTTGTAGGTAACAATTTCAAAAACACTCAAAATATACCTTTTTGGTAATGTTATTCTATTTCTGAGAAACACAACAATCTTACTAAATGCGTGTATTTTGAATGCTTTTCACTTCCTTAGTTATGAAAACCCCAAATTGGATGCGAAACCAGCTTCATGTGGGAAAAAAATGACATTACCAGAAAAATGTCTTTTGAATGTTTTTGAGCGTGTTAGGCAATAAAGCACGAAAAAGCAGGGCAATTACATTACATTGGAATAAAACCAATTTTTAACAAGAACTTGCCTTTAAGTGTATTTGAGCTCCTTATATACCAAAACACTAAAATGCATGCAAAATACATTTTACGGTAAAACAGAATAACATTACCAAAAACATGTATTTTGAGTGTTTTTGATCATGTTACCAATAAAAACGCATAAATACATGCAAAGAACCTTTTTTTTTGGAAATGAAAGGACATTACGAGAAACGTGTATTATGAGTGTTTCTAAGTTCATTAAGTACGAAAAAGCTAAAAGATACAAATTACACTCTTTCTTGAGAAAAATAAATAAATAAATAAATAAAAACGATTTTTTTTTCATTCTTATTCATCTTCACAGGTATCAAGGTGCCAAAATTCGGGCAAAGTTCAGGAAATTATATGAAATAACAGCATTATCAAAAAAGTTAAATTTACCTATTTTTTCGGACTGTTATGTACCAAACCCTAAAGTGCATGGAAAGCCACCTATATGAGGAAATTAAACGTCTTTGCCAGAAAACTGTCTTATTAGTGTTTTTCAGCATGTTAAGAACCAACACGATAAAACCCAAGGAAGTCAATCTATATGGGAATCCAAAACAAAATTACTGAAAACGTGTCTTTTTGGTGTTTTACGTAGACAACGCTAAAACGGATGGAAACCAACCAAAATGAAGAAATAGAATAATATTACCAAAAAGGTATATTTTGAGTGTTTTTGAAATTGTTACCTACAAAAAACGCGAAAATGGATGGAAAGCACTCTATATTGGGAAGCAAAAGGAAACAAAAATCATGTTAGGCACCAAAACGATAAATGATATGAAAGTCACCCTATACGAAAATTCAAAACAAAATTACTGGAAACGTGTATTTTAAAAGATTTACGTAGAAAAACGCTAAAACGGATGCAAACCAACCAATATGAAGAAATAGAATAACATTACCAAAAAGGTATATTCTGTGTGTTTTTGAGCTTCTTACGTAAAAAGAAACGCGAAAATGGATGCAAAACACTCTATATAAGGAAAAAAAAGGACATAACGAGAAACCTGTATAATGAATGTTTTATAGTTTCACCAGAATCACAAGGCAAAAAACGCAAAAACTCGACTGTATGGAGAAGTTTCTAAGATACCAAAATACTGAAACTCATGAATAACAATCTTAATCAAGAAATAGAACAACGTTACTAAATGCGTGTATTTTGAGTGTTTTTTTTTACATTGTTAGTTATCAAAACCCCAAATTCCATGCAAAACTAGCTTTATCTGGAAAAAAAAATGACATTGCCAGAAAAGTGTCTTTGAGTGTTTTTGAGCGTGTTAGGCAATAAAGCATTAAAAAGCAGGGCAATCACATTACATGGCAATAAAACCTACTTTTACGAAGAACTTACCTTTTAGTGTTTTTGACACGGATTTAGTAAGGTTACTCTGTTTCTCAATTAAGAGTGTTATTCATGAGTTTCAGCATATAGACGAGTTTTTGCTTTTTTTGCCTTGTGGTTTTTTTGAACTATAAAACATTCCTTATACATTTTTCTCGCAATGTCGCTTTGTTTCCCAATATAGAGTGCTTTGTATCCATTTTCGAGATTTTTTTTGTAGGTAACAAGCTGAAAAACACTCAAAATATATATTTTTGGTAATGTTTTTCTGCTTCTTGATATTGGTTGGTTTGCATCAGTTTTAGCGTTTTTTTTTTTTTTACGTAAAACACTAAGAAGACATGTTTTCAGTAATTTTCTTTTGGATTCCCACATAGAGTGAGTTTCTTATTATTTATCGTTTTGGTACCTAACATGTTGAAAAACACTCAAAAGACAGATTTCTGGTAAGGTCTTTAATTTACTTATATGCGAGGCCTTGCATGTCTTTTGAGTGTTTTTGAGCGTATTAAGCAATAAAGTACTAAAAGGAAGGGCAATCACATTATATTGAAAAAAAAAATTTACCAAGAACTTGCTTGCCTTTAAGTGTTTTTGAGCTCCTTACATACCAAAACGCTAAAACGCATGCAAAATACATTTTATGGAGAAACAGAATATTACCAAATACATGTATTTTGAGTGTTTTTGATCATGTTATCTATAAAAACTCTTAAATACATGCAAAGAACCTTATGTTTGGGAAACGAAAGGACATTACGAGAAACGTGTATTATGAGTGTTTCTTAAGTTCCTTCAGTACCTAAAAGCTAAAACCCACAAATAACACTCTTTATTTAGAAAAAAAAATAATAAACAAAAAAATAAAAAAATGGGAATTTTTTTTTTTTATTATTCATCCAAATTGGTACCGAGATACCAAAATTCTACGAAAATTCAGGATATTTATGTAGGAAAAAGAACATCACCAAAAAAGTTAATTATAGCTTTTTTTTTCGGATTGTTACGTAGCAAACCCTAAAGTGTATGCTAAGCCACCAATATAGGGAAGTTAAACGACTTTACCAGAACCCTGTCTTTTCAGTGTTTATCAGCATGTTAGGCACCAAAACGATAAATAATATGGAAGTTAGTCAATATGTGAATCCAAAACAAAATTACTGAAAACGTGTCTTTTCAGTGTTTTACGTAGAAAAACGCTAAAGCGGATGCAAACCAACCTATATGAAGAAATACAATAACATTACTAAAAATATATATTTTGAGTGTTTTTGAGCTTGTTATCTATAAAAAAAATGAAAAAAAGGGATGTAAAGCACTCTATATTAGGAAACAAAAGGATATTACCAAAAACGTGTATAATGAGTGTTTTATAGTTTTAAAAGAACCACAAGGCAATAAACGCAAGAAATCGTGCATATACAGAAATTTCTTACATACCAAAATGATGAAATTCATGAATAACACTTTTAATCGATAAACAGAACTACTTTACCAAATTGTGTATTTTGTGTGTTTTTCACATTCTTAGTAACGAAAATGCCAAATTACATGCGAAACTACCTTCATGTGGGGAAAAAAAATGACATTACCAAAAAAGTGTCTTTTTAGTGTTTTCGAGCTTGATATGCAACAAAGCACTAACAAGCAGAACAATCATAATATATGGGAATAAAACAAACTTTTACGAAGAACTTGCCTTTAAGTGTTTTTAATTCCTTATATACCAAATCGCTAAAACACATGCAAAACACCCTATATGGAGAAACAATAACATTACCAAAAACATGTATTTTGAGTGTTTTTGATCATGTAACCTATTAAAACGCTTAAATACATGTAAAGATCCCTATGTTTGTATAACAAAAGGACATTACGAAAATCGTGTATTATGAGTGTTTTTAAGTTCCCTAAGTACCAAAAAGCTAAAACCCACAAATAACTCTTTATAGACAGAAATTTTTTTTTTTTTTTGTTATTCATCTTTATAGGTACCGATATGCCAAAATTCTGGCAAAATTCATGGATATAAAAAAAAACATTATAAAAAAAAATAATTTTAGCTTTTTTCCGGAGTTATGTAATAACTCTGAAGTGCATCCAAATCCAGCAATATGGGGAAATTACACGACTTTACCAGAAACCTGTCTTTTGAGTGTTTTTCAGCAATTTCAACAATATTACTTAAAACATGACTTTTCAGTGATTTACGTAGAAAAACGCTAAAACAGATGCAAACCAACCAATATAAAGAAATAGAATAACGTTACCAAAAGGATATATTTTCATGTGTTTTTGACCTTGTTACCTACAAAAAATGCAAAAGTGGATGGAAACCACTTTATATTGGCAAAGAAAAGTACATTCCGAGAAACGTCTATGAGTGTTTTATAGTTTGACAAGAACAACAAGTTAAAAAAGTCAAAAACTCGTGTACATAAAGTTTCTTACATACCAAAAAGCTGAAACTCATGAATAACACTTTTAATTTTGAAACAGAAATACCTTACCAAATGTGTGTATTAGAAAAGTTTCTTACATACCAAAACGCTGAAACTCATGAATAACACTTTTAATTAAGAAATAGAACAACCTTACTAAATGCCTGTTTTTTTTTTTGTTTTTTTTGACATTCTTAGTTACCAAAACCCTATATTCCATGCAAAATTAGCTTTATGTGGGAAAAAAAATGATATTACCAGAAAAGTGTCATTTGAGTGTTTTTGAGCGTGTTAGGCAATAAAGCACTAAAAAGTAATGCAATCACATTACATGGGAATAAAGACAACTTTTACCAAGAACTTGCCTTTAAGTGTTTTTGAGCTCATTATATACCAAAACGCTAAAACGCATGCAAAACACCTTTTATGGAGAAACAGAATAAAATTACTAACAACATATATTTTGAGTGTTTTTCATCATGTTATCTATAAAAATGCTTAAATACATGCAAAGAACCTTATGTTTGCGAAACGAAAGGACATTACGAGAAATGTGTATTATAAATGTTTTTAAGTTCCTTAAGTACCAAAAAGCTAAAACCCACAAATAACACTTTATTTAGAAAAAAAAGCAAGAAAACAAAAATATAGGATTTTTTTTTTGTTATTCATCTTCATAGGTACCAAGATGCCAAAATTCTGGGAAAATTCAGGGCTATTATATCATAAGACAAAAATTATCAAAAAAGTTAATTTTAGCTTTTTTTTCGGACTGTTATGTACCAAACAATAAAGTGCATCGAAAGACTCCTATATGAGGAAATTAAACGACCATACCAGAAATCTGCTTTTTGAGTGTTTTTCAGCATGTTAGGTACCAAAACGATAAATAACAAGGAACTCACTCTATATGAGAATCCAAAACAAAATTGCTTAAAATGTGTTTTCTCTTTGTTTTACGTAAAAAAAACGCTAAAACGGATGGAAACCTACCAATATCAAGAAATAGAAAAACATTACCAAAAAGGTATATTTTGAGTGTTTTTGAGCTTGTTACCTAAAAAAAACGCGAAAATTGATGCAAAGCACTCTATATTGGGAAACAAAAGGACATTGCAAGAAAAGTGTATTATGAGTGTTTTATAGTTCAAAAGAACCAGAAGGCAAAAAACGGAAAATCTCGTGTATATGGAGAGGTTTCCTAAATACAAAAATACTAAAACTCATGTATAACACTCCTAATTGAGAAACAGAACAACCTGAACAAATGCGTGTATTTTAAGTGCTTATCACATTCTTAGTCACCAAAACCCCAAATTGCATGCGAAAAAAGAAATGTTGGAAAAAAAATGACTACCAGAAAAGTGTCTTTTGAGTGTTTTTCAGCGTGATAGGCAATAAAGAACTAAAAAGGAGGGCAATCACATTACATTGGAAGAAAAAAGAATTTTTACCAAGAACTTGCCTTTAAGTGTTTTTGAGCTCCTTATATACCAAAACACTAAGACGCAAGCAAAACACTCTTTATGGTGAAACAGAATAACTTTACCAAAAACATGTATTTTGAGTGTTTTTGATCATGTTACCAATAAAAACGCTTAAATACATCCAAAGAACACTATTTTTGGGAAACGAAAGGAGATTACGAGAAACGTGTATTATGAGTGTTTTTAAGTTCATTAATTACCAAAAAGCTAAAAGCCACAAATAACATTCTTTATTGAGAAACAATAAATAAATAAAAAAAAATACAATATTTTTTTTCTTTCCTATTCAACTTCACAGGTACCGAAATGCCAAAATTCGAGTAAAATTCAGGAAATTATGTGAAATAAGAACATTATCAAAAAAGTTAAATTTAGCTTTTTTTTCGGACTGTTAGGTACCAAAACCCTAAAGTGCATGCAAAGCCACCTATATGGGGAAATTAAACGTCTTTGCCAGAAAACGGTCTTATGAGTGTTTTTCAACATGTTAGAAACCAATACGATAAATAACATTGAAGTCAATCTATATGGGAATCCAAAACAAAAATTATTAAAAATGTGTCTTTTCGGTGTTTTACGTAGAAAAACGCTAAAACAGATGCAAACCAACCAATATGAAGAAATAAAAAAGCATTACCGAGAAGGTATATTTTGAGATTTTTTGAAATTGTTACCTACAAAAAACGCGAAAATGGATGGAAAGCACTCTATATTGGGAAGCAAAAGGACATTATGAGAAACGTGTATAATGAGTGTTTTATAGTTTCACAAGACCTACAAGGAAAAAAACGCAAAAACTCGTGTATATAGAGAAGTTTCTTACATTCCAAAATGCTGAAGATCTGAAAAAAAAAAAACACTCTTAATTGAGAAACAGAACAATCTTACTAAATGCGTGTATTTTCAGTGCTTTTCACATCCTTAGTTACCAAAACCCCAAATTGCATGCAAAACCAGCTTTATGTGAGAAAAAGATGACATTACCAGAAAAATGTCTCTTGAGTGTTTTTGAGCGTGTTAGGCAATAAAGCACTAAAAAGCAGGGCAATCACATTACATTGGAATAAAACCGATTTTTAACAAAAACTTGCCTTTAAGTGTATTTGAGCTCCTTATATACCAAAACACTAAAATGCATGCAAAATACACTTTATGGTAAAACAGAATAACATTACGAAAAACAATTTATTTTGAGTGTTTTTGATTGTTACCAATAAAAACGCTTAATTACATGCAAAGAACCCTATTTTTGGGAAATGAAAGGACATTACGAAAAACGTGTATTATGAGTGTTTTTAAGTTCATTAAGTACGTAAAAGCTAAAAGCCACAAATTTCACTCTTTATTGAAAAAAAAAATAAATAAATAATTAAAAAATTACGATTTTTTTTCATTTTTATTCATCTTCATAGGTAACGAGGTGCCAAAATTTGGGCAAAGTTCAGGAAATTATATGAAATAAGAACATTATCAAAAAAGTTAAATTTAGCTTTTTTTTTCGGATTGTTATGTACCAAACCCCTAAAGTGCATGCAAAGCCACCTATATGGGGAAAATAAATGTCTTTGCCAGAAAACTGTCTTATGAGTGTTTTTCTGCATGTTAAGAACCAACACGATAAAACCCAAGGAAATCAATCTATATGGGAATCGAAAACAAAATTACTGAAAACCTGTCTTTTCGGGGTTTTTACGTAGAAAACCCTAAAACGGATGCAAACCAAACAAAATAAAGAAATAGAATAACATTACCAAAAAGGTATATTTTAATTGTTTTTGAAATTGTTACCTACAAAAAACGCAAAAATAGATAGAGAGCACTGTATAATGGGAAGCAAAAGGCACCAAAAAGCATGTTAGACACCAAAACGATAAATAAAATGAATGTCACTCTATATGGAAATCCAAAATAAAATTACTGGAAATGTGTCTTTTAAAAGATTTACGTAGAAAAACGCTAAAACGGATGCAAACCAACCAATATGAAGAAATAGAATAACATTACCAAAAAATATATTTTGTGTGTTTTTAAGCTTGTTACATAAAAAAGAAAACGCGAAAATGGATGCAAACCACTCTATATAAGGAAAAAAAAAAAGGACATAACAAGAAACGTGTATAATGAGTGTTTTATAGTTTCACCAGAATCACATGGCAAAAAAACGCAAAAACTCGACTGTATGGAGAAGTTTCTAAGATACCAAAATATTGAAACTCATGAATGACACTCTTAATAGAGAAACAGAACAACCTTACTAAAGGCGTGTTTTTTGAGTGTTTTTTTTACATTCTTAGTTACCAAAATCCCAAATTCCATGCGAAACTAGCTTTATGCGGGAAAAAAATGACATTGCCAGAAAAGTGTCTTTGAGTGTTTTTGAGCGTGTTAGGCAATAAAGCATTAAAAAGCAGGGCAATCTCATTACATGGGAATAAAACCAACTTTTACGAAAAACTTGCCTTTTAGTGTTTTTGACACGCATTTTGTAAGGTTGCTCTGTTTCTCAATTAAGAGTGTTATTCATGAGTTTCAGCATATACACGAGTTTCTGAGTTTTATTGCCTTGTGTTTTTTTTTTTTTTTTTAAACTATAAAACATTTCTTATACATTTTTCTTGCATTGTCACTTTGTTTCCCAATATAGAATGTCTTGTATCCATTTTCGCGTTTTTTTTTTTTTGTAGGTAACAAGCTTAAAAACACTCAAAATATACATTTTTGGTGATGTTTTTCTGCGTCTTGATATTGGTTGGTTTGTGTCAGTTTTAGCGTTTTTCTACGTAAAACACTGAGAAGACACGTTTTCAGTAATTTTCTTTTGGATTCCCACATAGAGTGAGTTCCTTATTATTTATCGTTTTGGTGCCTAACACGCTGAAAAACACTCAAAAGACAGATTTATGGTAAGGTCTTTAATTTCCTCATATGGGAGGCTTTGCATGTCTTTTCAGTGTTTTTGAGCGTGTTACGCAATAAAGCACTAAAAGCCAGGGCAATCATATTACATGGGAATAAAACCAAATTTTACCATGAACTTGCCTTTAAGTGTTTTTGAGCTCCTTACATACTAAAACGCTAAAACGCATGCAAAATACATTTTATGGAGAAACAGAATAACATTACCAAATACATGTATTTTGAGTGTTTTTGATCATGGTATCTAAAAAAACGCTTAAATACATGCAAAGAACCTTATGTTTGGGAAACGAAAGAACATTACGAGAAACGTGTATTATGAGTGATTTTTAAGTTGCTTCAGTACCAAAAAAGCTAAAACCCACAAATAATAGTCTTTAAAAAAAGTAAATAAATAAAAAAAATTAAAAAATGGGACTTTTTTTTTCTTATTCATCTTTATAGGTACCGAGATGCCAAAATTCTGCCGAAATTCAGGGAATTTATGTGGAAAAAAGAACATTATGATAAAAGTTATTATAGCTTTTTTTTCGGATTGTTATGTACCAAACCCTAAAGTGCATGCAAAGCCACCTATATAGGGAAGTTAAACGACTTTACCAGAAACATGTCTTTTCAGTGTTCTTCAGCATGTTAGGCACCAAAACGATAAATAATATGGAAGTCAATCATTATGTGAATCCAAAACAAAATTACTGAAAACGTGTCTTTTCAGTGTTTTACGTAGAAAAACGCTAAAAAAATACCAAAAAGATATATTTTGAGTGTTTTTGAGCTTGTTACCTACAAGAAATGGAAAAATGGATGTAAAGCACTCTATATTAGGAAACAAAAGGACAGTACGAGAAACGTGTATAATGAGTGTTTTATAGTTTTAAAAGAACCACAAGGCAATAAACGCAAAAACTCACGTATATAGAGAAATTACTTACATACCAAAATAAATAAATGCATGAATAACACTTTTAATCGATAAACAGAACTACCTTACCAAATTGTGTTTTTTGTGTGTTTTTCACATTCTTAGTTACGAAAATGCCAAATTACATGCGAAACTAGCTTCATGTGGGAAAAAAAAATGACATTATTAAAAAAGTGTCTTTTGAGTGTTTTTCAGCGTGATATGCAACAAAGCACTAAAAAGCAGAACGATCACATTACATGGGAAAAGAACAACTTTTACGAAGAATTTGCCTTTAAGTGTTTTTAACCCCTTATATATACCAAACCGCTAAAACACATGCAAGACAAACTTTATGGAGAAACAGAATAACATTACCAAAAACATGTATTTTGAGTGTTTTTGATCATGTTATCTATAAAAACGCATGCATTTTTAAGATGATGTACGTAACAGACTCAAAAAGACTCAAAATACACGTTTTTGGTAAGGTTTTTTTTCTGTTTGGTAAGATTATTCGTGTTTGTTGCACGTGTTTTAGCGTTTTGGAACGTAAAAAGTTTAAAACACTTAATAGACATGCTTATTATTTTGCATTTCTATATAAGGTGCTTTCCATGCTATTTAGCGTTTTTGTGCCTAACACGCTGAAAAACACATAAAAACACATTTCTTACATTGTTGGTTAATTTTCTCGTATAGCGAGCAAGCATTATGGTGTTTTGCTACCTGACTATGTGAAAAAAATTCAAATTACACGATTTTGGTACTGTTTTTTCTTTCTCCATTTTTGCGTTTTGGTACCTGAGAAGCTAAAAAAAAAAAAAAAAAAACTCATAATACACGTTTTTCGTCATGTCCTTTCGTTTCCTCATATAGGCTGTTTTTGGTACTTTGGTACCTAACAGGGTGTTTGCATGTATTTTGACATTTTAGTTCGTAAGAACCTAAAAAAAACACTCTCGGTACCAATGAAGGTGAATAACAAAAAAAAAAAAAAAAAGTTTTATTTATTTATTTTTTATTTATTTATTTTTTTCTAAATAACGAGTGTTATTTGTGGGTTTTAGCTTTTTGGTAGTTAAGGAACTTAAAAACACCCATAATACACTTTTCTCGTAATGTCCTTACGTTTCTCAAACATAAGGTTCTTTGCATGTATTTAAGCGTTTTTATAGATAACATTATCAAAAAGACTCAAAATACATGTTTTTGGTAATATTATTCTGTTTCTCCATAAAGTTTGTTTTTCATGCGTTTTAGCGATTTGGTATGTAAGGAGCTCAAAACACATATTGGCAAGTTCTTGGTAAAAGTTGCTTTTATTCCCATGTAATGTGATTGCCCTCCTTTTTAGTACTTCATTGCCTAACACGCTCAAAAACAATTAAAAGACACTTCTGGTAATGTCATTTTTTCCCCTCATAAAGCTAGTTTCGCATGCTATTTAGGGTATTGCTAACTAGGAATATGAAAAACACTCAAAATACACACATTTGCTAAGGTTCTTCTATTTCTCAATTAAGATTGTTATTCATGAGTTTCAGCATTTTGGTATCTAAGAAACTTCTTTATATACACGAGTTTTTGCGTTTTTCTACGTAAAACACTGAGAAGATACATTTTCAGTAATTTTGTTTTAGGATTCCCATATAGAGTGAGTTCCTTATTATTTATCGTTTTGGTACCTAACATGCTGAAAAACACTCAAAAGACAGATTTCTGGTAAGGTCGTTTGATTTCCTCATATAGGAGGCTTTGCATGCACTTTAGGGTTTGGTACATAAGAGTCCGAAAAAATAAGCTAAAATTAACTTTTTTGATAATATTCTTTTGTTCATATAATTTTTTTTTCTAAATAAAGAGTGTTATTTGAGGGTTTTAGCTTTTTGGTGCTTAAGGAACTTAAAAAAAAACACTCATAATACACGTTTCTCACAATTTCCTTTTCCTTCCCAAACATAATGTTCTTTGCATGTATTTAAGCGTTTTTATAGATAACATGATAAAAAAAACCCAAATTACATGTTTTTGGTAATGTAATTCTGTTTCTCCATAAAGTTTGTTTTGCATGCGTTTTAGCGGTTTGGTATATAAGGAGCTCAAAAACATTTAAAGGCAAGTTCTTGGTAAAAATTGGTTTTATTCCAATGAAAAGTGATTGCCGTGCATTTTAGTGCTTTATTGCCTATCACGCTCAAAAACACTCAAAAGACATTTTTCAGGAAATGTCATGTTTTCCCACATAAATCTGGTTTTGCATGAAATTTTGGTTTTTGGTAACTGAGAATATGAAAAACACTCAAAATACACGAATTTGGTAAGGTTCTTCTGTTTCTCAATTAAGAGTGTTATTCATGAGTTTCAGCTTTTTGCTATCTAGGAAACATCTACATTTACACGAGTTTTTGCGTTTTTTGCCTTGTTGTTCTTTTGAACCATAAAACACTCATTATACACTTTTCTCGCAATGTCCCTTTGTTTCCCAATATAGAGTGCTTTGTATCACTTTTAGCTTTTTTTTGTAGGTACCAAGCTCGAAAACACTCAAAATATACCTTTTTGGTAATGTTTTTTTTTATATTTCTTGATATTGGTTGGTTTGCATCCATTTTAGCGTTTTTCTACGTAAAACTTTGGGAAGACACGTTTTCACTAATTTTGTTTTGGATTCCCATATAAAGTCAGTTCCTTATTAGTTATCATTTTGGTGCCTAAAATGCTGAAAAACACTCAAAAGACATATTTCTGGTAAGGTCGTTTAATTTCCTTATTTTTTTTTTTTTTTTTTTTTTTTTTTTTTTTATGTAGGAAGGATACTGGCCAAGGGCAACAAAAATCTAATAAAAAAAATGCCCACTGAAATGCCAGTCCCTAAAAGGGTCAAAGCAGTGGTCAAAAATTGGTGGATAAGTGTCTTGAAACCTCCCTCTTGAAGGAATTCAAGTCATAGGAAGGTGGAAATACAGAAGCAGGCAAGGAGTTCCAGAGTTTACCAGAGAAAGGGATGAATGATTGAGAATACTGGTTAACTCTTGCGTTAGAGAGGTGGACAGAATAGGAGTGAGAGAAAGAAGAAAGTCTTGTGCAGCGAGGCCGCGGAAGGAGTGGAGGCATGCAGTTAGCAAGATCAGAAGAGCAGTTAGCATGAAAATAGCGGTAGAAGACAGCAAGAGATGCAACATTGCGGCGGTGAGAGAGAGGCTGAAGACAGTCAGTTAGAGGAGAGGAGTTGATGAGACGAAAAGCTTTTGATTCCACCCTGTCTAGAACAGCAGTATGAGTGGAACCCCCCCAGACATGTGAAGCATACTCCATACATGGACGGATAAGGCCCTTGTACAGAGTTAGCAGCTGGGGGGGTGAGAAAAACTGGCGGAGACGTCTCAGAACACCTAACTTCATAGAAGCCGTTTTAGCTAGAGATGAGATGTGAAGTTTCCAGTTCAGATTATAAGTAAAGGACAGACCGAGGATGTTCAGTGTAGAAGAGGGGGACAGTTGAGTGTCATTGAAGAAGAGGGGATAGTTGTCTGGAAGATTGTGTCGAGTTGATAGATGGAGGAATTGAGTTTTTGAGGCATTGAACAATACCAAGTTTGCTCTGCCCCAATCAGAAATTTTAGAAAGATCAGAAGTCAGGCGTTCTGTGGCTTCCCTGCGTGATATGTTTACCTCCTGAAGGGTTGGACGTCTATGAAAAGACGTGGAAAAGTGCAGGGTGGTATCATCAGCATAGGAGTGGATAGGACAAGAAGTTTGGTTTAGAAGATCATTAATGAATAATAAGAAGAGAGTGGGTGACAGGACAGAACCCTGAGGAACACCACAGTTAATAGATTTAGGAGAAGAACAATGACCGTCTACCACAGCAGCAATAGAACGGTCAGAAAGGAAACTTGAGATGAAGTTACAGAGAGAAGGATAGAAACCGTAGGAGGGTAGTTTGGAAATCAAAGCTTTGTGCCAGACTCTATCAAAGGCTTTTGATATGTCCAAGGCAACAGCAAAAGTTTCACCAAAGTCTCTAAAAGAGGATGACCAAGACTCAGTAAGGAAAGCCAGAAGATCACCAGTAGAGCGTCCTTGACGGAACCCATACTGGCGATCAGATAGAAGGTTGTGAAGTGATAGATGTTTAAGAATCTTCCTGTTGAGGATAGATTCAAAAACTTTAGATAAGCAGGAAATTAAAGCAATAGGACGGTAGTTTGAGGGATTAGAGCGGTCACCCTTTTTAGGAACAGGTTGAATGTAGGCAAACTTCCAGCAAGAAGGAAAGGTAGATGTTGACAGACAGAGCTGAAAGAGTTTGACTAGGCAAGGTGCAAGCACGGAGGCACAGTTTCGGAGAACAATAGGAGGGACCCCATCAGGTCCATAAGCCTTCTGAGGGTTTAGGCCAGCGAGGGCATGGAAAACATCATTACGAAGAATTTTAATACGAGGCATGAAGTAGTCAGAGGGTGGAGGAGAGGGAGGAACAAGCCCAGAATCATCCAAGGTAGAGTTTTTAGCAAAGGTTTGAGCAAAGAGTTCAGCTTTAGAAATAGATGTGATAGCAGTGGTGCCATCTGGTTGAAGTAGAGGAGGGAAAGAAGAAGAAGCAAAGTTATTGGAGATATTTTTGGCTAGATGCCAGAAATCACGAGGGGAGTTAGATCTTGAAAGGTTTTGACATTTTCTGTTAATGAAGGAGTTTTTGGCTAGTTGGAGAACAGACTTGGCATGGTTCCGGGCAGAAATATAAAGTGCATGAGATTCTGGTGAAGGAAGGCTTAAGTACCTTTTGTGGGCCACCTCTCTATCATGTATAGCACGAGAACAAGCTGTGTTAAACCAAGGTTTAGAAGGTTTAGGACGAGAAAAAGAGTGAGGAATGTACGCCTCCATGCCAGACACTATCACCTCTGTTATGCGCTCAGCACACAAAGACGGGTCTCTGACACGGAAGCAGTAGTCATTCCAAGGAAAATCAGCAAAATACCGCCTCAGGTCCCCCCAACTAGCAGAGGCAAAACGCCAGAGGCACCTTCGCTTAGGGGGATCCTGAGGAGGGATTGGAGTGATAGGACAAGATAAAGATATGAGATTGTGATCGGAGGAGCCCAACGGAGAAGAAAGGGTGACAGCATAAGCAGAAGGATTAGAGGTCAGGAAAAGGTCAAGAATGTTGGGCGTATCTCCAAGACGGTCAGGAATACGAGTAGGGTGTTGCACCAATTGCTCTAGGTCATGGAGGATAGCAAAGTTGTAGGCTAGTTCACCAGGATGGTCAGTGAAGGGAGAGGAAAGCCAAAGCTGGTGGTGAACATTGAAGTCTCCAAGAATGGAGATCTCTGCAAAAGGGAAGAGGGTCAGAATGTGCTCCACTTTGGAAGTTAAGTAGTCAAAGAATTTCTTATAGTCAGAGGAGTTAGGAGAGAGGTATACAGCACAGATAAATTTAGTATGAGAATGACTCTGTAGTCGAAGCCAGATGGTGGAAAACTCGGAAGATTCAAGAGCGTGGGCACGAGAGCAGGTTAAGTCATTGCGCACATAAACGCAGCATCCAGCTTTGGATCGAAAATGAAGATAGAGAAAGTAGGAGGGAACAGAAAAGGGGCTATTGTCAGTTGCCTCAGACACCTGAGTTTCAGTGAGGAAAAGAAGATGAGGTTTAGAAGAGGAGAGGTGGTGTTCTACAGATTGAAAATTAGATCTTAGACCGCGAATGTTGCAGAAGTTAATGAAGAAAAAGTTGAGGGGGGTGTCAAGACACTTACGGTCGTCGACGGAAAGGCAGTCCGACCTGGGGACATTTATGGTCCCCTCCCCAGATGGGGACTCCGAGGCTGGTGTAGGAGTCGCCATGATTTTAAAATTTTTTGAGTGAAGGGTGTGTGTGTTATTAGGTGCTTGTAGTTTTGTGTGGAGGAAGAGAGTTGTCTTTAGAGGGCAGGCTGTGACTACCCCCTTGTGTTGTGAGACACAAAGGGAAACGTTCAGTGAGGTCACAGCTGGGTTTAATGATAAGTTCACAGCACCCCCTGAACAGTGCTTTAGACCTCACTGGGAGTAATTATCGTTTCGGCAGGTGTCTACTGCCTCCTCCTGGTATATATATAGGAGGCTTTGCATGCAGTTTAGTGTTTGGTACATAACAGTCCGAAAAAACAGTCCAAAAGCTAAAAATCAACTTTTTTGATAATATTCTCTTATAATATAATTGCCTTGTATTTTCCCAGAATTTTGGCATTTCGGTATCTATGAAGATGAATAACAAAAAAATAAAAATCCTATTTTTTTATTTTTTTATCTATTTTTTTCTTCTAAATAAAGAGTGGGTTTTAGGTTTTTGGTACTTAAAGTTAAAAACACTCATAATATACGTTTCTCGTAACGTCCTTTTGTTTCCCAAACATAAGGTTCTTTGCATGTATTTAAGAGTTTGTATAGATAACATGATCAAAAAAACTCAAAATACATGTTTTTGGTAATATTATTCTGTTTCTCCATAAAGTTTGTTTTGCATGCATTTTAGCGGTTTAGTATATAAGGAGCTCAAAAACACTTCAAGGCAAGTTCTTGATGAAAATTGGTTTTGTTTAAATGTAATGTGATTGCCCTGCTTTTTAGTGCTTTATTGCCTATCAGGCTCAAAAACACTCAAAAGACATTTTTCTGGTAATGTCATTTTTTTCACACATAAAGCTGGTTTCGCATGCAATTTGAGGTTTTGGTAACTAAGAATGTGAAAAGCTCTCAAAATACAAGCACTTAGTAAGGTTGTTCTGTTTCTCAATTAGGAATGTTATTCATGAGTTTCAGCATTTTGGTATCTAGGAAACTTCTCCATATCCACAAGTTTTTGCGTTTTTTGCCATTTGGTTATTTTCAACTATAAAACACTCATTATACACTTTTCTTGCAATGTCCTTTGATTTCCTAATATAGAGTGCTTTGCATGAATTTTCGCGTTTTTTGTAGGTAACAAGCTCAAAAACACTCAAAATATACCTTTTTGGTAATGTTTTTGTATTTTTTTTCATATTGGTTGGTTTGCATCCGTTTTAGCGTTTTTCTATGTAAAACACTGAGAAGCACGTTTTCAGTAATTTTGTTTTGGATTCCCATATAGAGTGAGTTCCTTATTTATTTATCGTTTTGGTGCCTAACATTCTGAAAAACACTCAAAAGACAGATTACTTTTAAGGTTGTTTAATTTCCTCATATAGGAGGCTTTGCATGCAGTTTAGGGTTTGGTATATAACAGTCGGAAAAAAAAGCTAATATTAACTTTTTTGATAATTTTCTTTTATCATATAATAGGCCGGAATTTTCCCAGAATTTTGGCACCTTGATGAATAACAAAAAAAAAAAAAAAAAAAATCCTATTTTTTTCATTTTTTATTTATTTATTTTTCTAAATAAAGAGTGTTATTTGTGGGTTTTAGCTTTTTGGTACTTAAGGAACTAAAAAACACTCATAATACATATTTCTCGTAATGTCCTTTCGTTTCTCAAACATAAGGTTCTTTGCATGTATTTAAGCGTTTTTATAGATAACATGATCAAAAACACTCAAAATACATGTTTTTGGTAATGTTATTCTGTTTGTCCATAAAAGGTGTTTTCCATGCGTTTTAGCCTTTTGGTATGTAATGAGCTGAAAAACTGTAAAAACGGTTAAAGCTGGTTTTATTCCCATGTAATGTGATTGCCCTGCTTTTTAGTGGTTTATTTCCTAACACGTTCAAAAACACTCGAAAGACATTTTCTGGTAATATTATTTTTTTCCCACATAAAGCTAGTTTCGCATGGAATTTGTTTTTTTGGTAACTAAGAATGTGAAAACACTCAAAATACAGGCATCTAGTAAGGTTGTTCTGTTTCTTAATTAAAAGTGTTATTCATGAGTTTCAGCATTTTGGTAGGTAAG
The DNA here is from genome assembly GCF_035594125.1 of Scylla paramamosain. NCBI lineage: Eukaryota > Metazoa > Arthropoda > Malacostraca > Decapoda > Portunidae > Scylla > Scylla paramamosain. The sequence continues at coordinate 6,842,102 of NC_087170.1, read as the reverse complement.
AAACTTCTTTAATACACACATTTGGTAAGGTAGTTCTGTTTCTCAATTAAAAGTGTTATTCATGAGTTTCAGCATTTTGGTATATAAGAAACTTCTTTATGTACACGAGTTTTTTAGTTTTTTGCCTTGTGGTTCTTGTGAAACTATAAAACACTCATTATACAAGTTTCTCGTTATGTCCATTTCTTTCCTAATATAGAGTGCGTTTCATCCATTTTCGCATTTTTTTTGTAGGTAACAAGCTCAAAAACACATCAAAATATATCTTTTTGGTAATGTTATTCTATTTCTTCATATTGGTTGGTTTGCATCCGTTTTAGCGTTTTTCTACGTAAATCACTGAAAAGTCACGTTTTCAGTAATATTGTTGAAATTGCTGAAAAAACACTCAAAAGAAAGGTTTCTGGTAAAGTCCAGTAATTTCTCCACTTCAGGGTTTGGTACTTAACTCTGGAAAAAAGCTAAAATTATTTTTTCTATAATGATTTTTTTTACAAAATTTTCTTGAATTTTTCCAGAATTTTGGTATCTCGGTACCTATGAAGATGAATAACAATTTTTTTTTTTCCCTATAAAGTGTTATTTATGAGTTTCAGCTTTTTGGGACTTAAGGAACTTAAAAACACTCATAATACACGATTTTCGTAATGTCCTTTTCTTATACAAACATATGGATCTTTACATGTGTTTAAGCGTTTTTATAGGTAACATGATCAAAAACACTCAAAATATACATTTTTGGTAATTTTATTCTGTTTATCCATAAAGGGTGTTTTACATGCGTTTTAGCGTTTTAGTATGTAAGGAGTTAAAAAACACTTAAATGCAAGTTCTTTGTAAAAGTTGGTTTTATTCCCAAGTAATGTGATTGTTCCTCTTTTTAGTGCTTTGTTGCATATCACGCTCTAAAACACTCAAAAAACACTTTTCTGGTAATGTCATTATTTCCCACATAAAACTAGTTTCGCTTGTAATTTCGGATTTTCGTAAGTAAGAATGTGAAAAACACTCAAAATACTCACATTTAGTAAGATAGTTCTGTTTCTCAATTAAAAGTCTTATTCATGAATTTCAGGATTTTAGAATGCAAGAAACTTCTTCATATACACGAGTTTTTGCGTTTTTTTGCCTTGTGGTTCTTGTGAAACTATAAAACACTCATTATACTCGTTTCTCGTAATGTCCATTTCCTTCCCAATATGGAGTGCTTTCCATCCATTTTCGCGTTTTTTGTAGGTAGGAATTTCAAAAACACTCAAAATATACCTTTTTTGGTGATGTTATTCTATTTCTTCATTTTGGCTGGTTTGCATCCGTTTAAGCGTTTTCTACGTAAAAATCCGAAAAGACGCTTTTTCAATAATTTTGTTTTGGATTCCCATATAGATTGACTTCCTTGGGTTTTATCGTGTTGGTTCCTAACATGCTGAAAAACACTCACAAGACAGTTTTTTGGCAGAGACGTTTATTTTCTCCATATAGGATTATAGGTGGCTTTGCTTGCACTTTAGGGGTTTGGTACATAACAGCCCGAAAAAAAGTTAAATTTAACTTTTTTGATAATGTTCTTATTTCATATAATTTCCTGAACTTTGCCCAAATTTTGGCACCTCGTTACCTGTGAAGATGAATAAGAATGAAAAAAAATATCGTATTTTTTAATTTATTTATTCATACTCGTATTTTTCTTAATAAAGAGTGTAATTTGTGGCTTTTAGCTTTTTTGTAATTAATGAACTTAAAAACACTCATAATACACGTTTCTCGTAATGTTCTTTCGTTTCCCAAAAATAGGGTTCTTTGCATGTATTTAAACGTTTTTATTGGTAACATGCCTAACACGCTCAAAAACACTCAAAAAGACATTTTTCTGGTAATGTCATTTTTTTCCCACATAAAGCTGGTTTCGCATGCATTTTGGAGTTTTGGTAACTAAGGATGTGAAAAACACTCAAAATACACACATTTAGTAAGATTGTTTTGTTTCTCAATTAAGAGTGTTGTTCCAGAGTTTCAGCATTTTGGAATGTAAGAAACTTCTCTATATAAACGAGTTTTTGCGTTTTTTGCCTTGTAGTTCTTGTGAAACTATAAAACACTCATTATACACGTTTTTCGTAATGTCCTTTTGCTTCCCAATATAGAGTGCTTCCCATCCATTTTCGCGTTTTTTGTAAGTAACAATTTCAAAAACACTTAAAGTATACCTTTTTGGTAATGTTATTTTATTTCTTCATATTGGTTGGTTTACATCCGTTTTAGCGTTTTTCTACGTAAAACACAGAAAAGACACGTTTTTAGTAATTTTGTTTTGGATTACCATATAAATTGACTACCATGTAATTTATCGTGTTGGTTCCTAACATGCGGAAAAACACTCATATGACCGTTTTCTAGCAAAGACGTTTAATTTCACCATATAGGTAGCTTTGCATGCACTTTAGGGGTTTTGTACATAACAGTTCGAAAAAAATGAAGCTAAATTTAACTTTTTTGATAATGTTCTTATTTCACATAATTTCCTGAAATTTGCCCGAATTTTGGCATTTCGGTACCTGTGAAGATGAATAAGAAAGAAATGATTTTTTTTATTTTTTTTCATTTATTAATTGTTTCTCAATAAAGAGTGTTATTTTTGGCTTTTAGCTTTTTGGTAATTATTGAACTTAAAAACACTCATAATACACGTTTCTCGTAATCTCCTTTCGTTTCCCAAAAATAGTGTTCTTTGCATTTATTTAAGCGTTTTTATTGGTAACATGATCAAAAGCACTCAAAATACATGTTTTTAGTAATGTTATTCTGTTTCACCATAAAGTGTTTTGCATGCGTTTTAGTGTTTTGGTATATAAGGAGCTCAAAACCACATAAAGGCAAGTTCTTGGTAAAAATTCGTTTTCCTCCAATGTAATGTGATTGCCCTCCTTTTTAGTGCTTTATTTTCTATCACGCTCAAAAACACTCAAAAGTCACTTTTCTGGTAAAGTCTTTTTTATTTCCACAAATCTATTTTCGCATGCAATTTGGGGTTTTGCTAAGAATGTGAAAAGCACTCAAAATACACGCATTTATTAAGGCTGTTCTGTTTCTCAATTAGAAGTGTTATACATGAGATTTAGCATTTTTGTATCTAGGAAACCTCTCCATATACACGACATTTTTTGCGTTTTTTGCCTTGTGGTTCTTTTGAACTATAAAACACTCATTATACACTTTTCTTGGAATGTCCTTTTGTTTCCCAATATAGAGTGCTTTCCATCAATTTTCGCGTTTTTTGTAGGTAACAAGCTCAAAAACACTCAAAATATACCTTTCTGGTAAAGTTTTTCTATTTCTTGATATTGGTAGGTTTGCATCCGTTTTAGCGTTTTTCTACGTAAAACAGAAAAAACACGTTTTCAGCAATTTTGTTTTGGATTCTCATATAGAGTGAGTTCCTTATTATTTATCGTTTTGGTGCCTAACATGCTGAAAAACACTTAAAAAACAGATTTCTGGTAAGGTCGTTTCATTTTCTCATATAGGAGTCTTTGGATGCACTTTAGGGTTTGGTACATAACATTCTGAAAAAAAAGCTAAAATTTACTTTTTTGATCATTTTTGTTTTAATATATAATAGCCCTGAATTTTCCCAGAATTTTGGCATCTCGGTACCTATGAAGATGAATAAAAAAAATAAAATCCTATTTTTTTATTTTCTTATTTTTTTTTTTTTCTAAATAAAGAGTGCTATTTGTGGGTTTTAGCTTTTTGGTACTTAAGGAACTTAAAAACACTTATAATACACATTTCTCGTAATGTCCTTTCGTTTCTTAAACATAAGGCTTTTTGCATGTATTTAAGCGTTTTTATAGATAACATGATCAAAAACACTAAAAATACATGTTTTTGGTAATTTTATTATCTTTCTCCATAAAAGGTGTTTTGCATGCGTTTTAGCGTTTTTGTATGTAATTAGCTCAAAAACACTTAAAGGCAAGTTCTTGGTAAAAGTTGTTTTTATTCCCATGTAATGTGATTCCCCTACTTTTTAGTGCTTTATTAACTAACACGCTCAAAAACACTGAAAAGACACTTTTCTGGTAATATCATTTTTTTTCCCACATAAAGGTAGTTTTGCATGGAATTTGGGGTTTTGGTAACTAAGAATGTGAAAAAAAACTCAAAACACAGGCATTTAGTAAGGTTGTTCTATTTCTTAATTAAAAGTGTTATTAATGAGTTTCAGCATTTTGGTATGTAAGAAACTTTTCTAATACACACATTTGGTAAGTTATTTCTGTTTCAAAATTAAAAGGTTTATTCATGAGTTTCAGCTTTTTGATATGTAAGAAACTTCTTTTGAGTATTTTACCTTGTGGTTCTATAAACTATAAACTATAGTTTATAGAACCACTATATAGTTTATATAAACTAACTATAAACTATAAACTATAAAACACTCATACACGTTTCTCGTAATGTCCTCTTCTTTGCCAATATAAAGTGCTTTCCATCCATTTTTGCATTTTTTGTAGGTAACAAGCTCAAAAACACATCACAATATATTTTTTTGGTAATGTTATTCTATTTCTTCATATTGGTTGGTTTGCATCCATTTTAGCGTTTTTCTACGTAAATCACTTAAAAGACACGTTTTAAGTAATATTGTTGAGATTGCTGAAAAACACTCAAAACACAGGTTTCTGGTAAAGTCGTGTAATTTCCCCATATAGGTGGATTTGCATGCACTTGAGAGTTTGTACATAATTCCAGAAAAAAGCTAAAATAATTTTTTTATAATGATTTTTTTTTCAAAATTTCCATGAATTTTGCAAGAATTTTGGCATCTCGGTACCTATGAAGATGAATAACAAAAAATTTTTTTCTCTCTATAAAGTGTTATTTGTGTGTTTTAGCTTTTTGGTACTTAAGGAACTTAAAAACACTCATAATACACGATTTTCGTAATGTCGTTTCATTTTCCAAACATAGGGTTCTTTGCATGTATTTAGGCATTTTTATAGGTAACATGATCAAAAACACTCAAAATACATGTTTCTCGTAATGTTATTCTGTTTCTCCATAAAGGGTGTTTTGCATGCGTTTTAGCGTTTTGGTATGTAAGAAGCTCAAAAACACGTAAAGGCAGGTTCTTGGTAAAAGTTGGTTTTATTCCCATATAATGTGATTGCCCTCCTTTTTAGTGCTTTAGTGCCTATCACGCTCAAAAACACTCAAAAGACACTTTTTTGGTAATGTCATTTAGTTAGTTAGTTAGTTTTGGTAACTAAAAATGTGAAAAGCACTCAAAATACATGCATTTGGTAAGGTTGTTCTGTATTCTTAATTAAGAGTGTTATTTCTGAGTTTCAGCATTTTGGTATCTAAGAAACTTCTCCATATACACCAAGTTTTTGCGATTTTTGCCTTGTGGCTGTTGTGAAACTATATAACACTCATTATACACGTTTCTCGTAATGTCCTTTTGTATCCCAATATAGAGTGCTTTTCATCCATTTTCGCGTTTTTTGAAGGTAAGAAGCTCAAAAACACTCAAAATATACCTTTTTGGTAATGTTATTCTATTTCTCCATATTCGTTGGTTTGCATCCGATTTAGCGTTTTTCTGCGTAAAACACTGAAAAGACATTTTTTCAGTAATTTTGTGATGGATTCCCACATTTAGTGACTTCCATATTATTTATCCTTTTGGTGCCTAACATGCTGAAAAAAAACCCAAAAGACAGGTTTCTGGTAAGGTCGTTTAATTTCCCTATATAGGTGGCTTTGCATGCACTTTAGGGTTTGGTACATAACAGTCCGAAAAAAAAGCTAAAATTAACTCTTTTTCATAATGTTCTTTTTTCACATAATTTCTTTGAATTTTGGCAGAATTTTAGCATCTCAGTACCTATGAACATAAATAAAAAAAATCCTATTTTTTTATTTATTTTTTATTTTTTTTCTCTATAAAGAGTGTTATTTGTGGGTTTTAGCTTTTTGGTACTTAAAGAACTTAAAAACACTCATAATACACGTTTCTCGAAATGTCCTTTCGTTTCCCAAACATAAGATTCTTTGCATGTATTTAAGCGTTTTTATAGGTAACATGATCAAAAAAACTCAAAATACATGTTTTTGGTAATGTTATTCTGTTTCTAAATAAAGGGTGTTTTGGCTGCGTTTTAGCGTTTTGTTATATAAGGAGCTCAAAAACACTTAGAAAAAAACACTTGGTAAAACTTTATTTTATTCCCATGTAATGTGATTGCCCTACTTTTTAGTGCTTTATTGCCTATCATGGTAAAAAAAAAAAAAAAAAACACTTAAAAGACACTTTTCTGGTAGTCATTTTTTTTTCCCACATAAAGCTACTTTCACATGCAATTTGGGGTTTTGGTAACTAAGAATGTGAAAAACACTCAAAATACAAGCATTTGGTAAGGTTGTTCTGTTTCTCAATTAAGAGTGTTATTCATGAGTTTCACCATTTTGGTATCTAAGATACTTCTCTATATATACGAGTTTTTGCGTTTTTTGCCTTGTGCTTCTTGAGAATCTATAAAACACTCATTATACACGTTTTTCGTAAAGTCCTTTTGTTAACCAATATAGAGAGCTTTCCATCCATTTTCGCGTTTTTCTTTTTTTTGTAAAAAGCTCAAAAATACTCAAAATATACGTTTTTGATAATCTTATTCTATTTTTTCATGTTGGCTGGTTTGCATCCGTTTTAGCATTTTCTACTTAAAACACGGAAAAGACACGTTTTCACTAATTTGTTTTGAATTCCCAAATAAAATTAATTCCATATTGTTAATTGTTTTGGTGACTAACATGCTGAAAAATACAAGAAACACAGGTTTCTCGTAAAGTTGTTTAATTTCCCCATATAGTTGGCTTTGCATGCACTTTACGGTTTTGTGCATAACAGTCCGAAAAAAAGCTAAAATTAACTTTTTTGATAATGTTCTTTTTTCATATAATTTCCCTGAATTTTGCCAGAATTTTGTGATTTCGGTACCTATGAAGAAGAATAACAACAAAAAAAAAAATCATATTTATTTATTTACTTTTTTTATTTCTCTATAAAGAGGTTTTAGCTTTTTGGTACTTATGGAACTTAAAAACACTCATAATACACGTTTCTCGTAATGTCCTTTCGTTTCCCAGACATAGGGTTTTTTGCATGTATTAAAGCGTTATTACAGGTAACATGATCAAAAACTCTCAAAATACATGTTTTTAGTAATGTTAATCTGTTTCTCCATAAAGGGTGTTTTGCATGCGTTTTATAAGGAGCTCAAAAACACTTAAAGGCAAGTTCTTGGTAAAAGATGGTTTTATTCCCATGTAATGTGATTGCCCTCCTTTTTAGTGCTTTATTGCCTAACACACTCAAAAATACTCAAAAGACACTTTTCTGGTAATGTCATTTTTTTTTTACCACATAAAGCTAGTTTTGCATGCAATTTGGGGTTTTGGTAACTAAGAATGTGAAAAACAGTCAAAATACACGCATATTGTAAGGTTGTTCTGTATTCTCAATTAAGAGTGTTATTCCTCAGTTTCAGCATTTTGGTATCTAAGAAACTTATCCATATACACGAGTTTTTGCGTTTTTTGCCTTGTGGTTCTTGTGAAACTATAAAACACTCATTATACAACTTTCTCGTAATGTCCTTTTGTATCTCAATATAAAGTGCTTTCTATCCATTTTCGCGTTTTTTGTAGATAAGCTCAAAAACACTGAAAATATACCTTTTTTGGTAATGTTATTCTATTTCTTCATATTCGTTCGTTTGCATCCGTTTTATCGTTTTTCTGCGTAAAACACTGAAAAGACACTTTTTCAGTAATTTTGTTATGGATTCCCATATTGAGTGACTTCCATATTATATATCGTTTTGGTGCCAAACATGCTGAAAAACACTCAAAAGACAGGTTTCTTGTAAAGTCGTTTAATTTCCTCATATAGGTGGCTTTGCATCCACTTTAGGGTTTGGTACACAACAGTCCGAAAAAAAAGCTAAAATTATTATTTTTTTCATAATTTTCTTTTTTCACATAATTTTCCTGAATTTTGCCAGAATTTTGGCATCTTGGTACCTATGAATATGAATAACAAAAATAAATAAATAAATAAATTCCTATCTTTTATTTATTTTTTTTCTATAAACAGTGTTATTTATGGGTTTTAGCTAAATGGTACTTAAAGAACTTAAAAACACTCGTAATACATGTTTCTCGAAATGCCCTTTAATTTCCCAAACGTAAGGTTCTTTGCATGTATTTAAGAATTTTTATAAGTAACATGATCAAAAACACTCAAAATACATTTTTTTGGTAATGTTTTTCTGTTTCTCCATAAAGGGTATTTTGCATTCTTTTTAGCGTTTTGGTATATAAGGAGCTCAAAAACACTTAAAGGCAAGTTGTTTAGTTTTATTCCCATGTAATGCGATTGCCCTGCTTTTTAGTGCTTTATTGCCTATCATGCTAAAAAAAAAAAACACTTAAAAGACACTTTTCTGGTAATGTCATTTTTTTCCCACATAAAGCTACTTTCACATAAAATTTGGAGTTTTGGTAACTAAGAATGTGAAAAACACTCAAAATACACGCATTTGGTAAGGTTGTTCTGTTTCTCAATTTAGAGTGTTATTCAGGAGTTTCAGCATTTTGGTATGCGTTTTGGTATTATAAGGAGTTAAAAAACACTTAAAGGCAAGTTCTTGGTAAAAGTTGGTTTTATTCCTATGTAATGTGTTTGCCCTCCTTTTTAGTGCTTTATTGCCTAACTCTCTCAAAAACCCTCAAAAGATACTTTTCTTGTAATGTCTTTTTTTTTTCCACATAAAGTTAGTTTCCCATGCAATTTGGGGTTCTAGTAACTAAGAATGTGAAAAACACTCAAAATGCACGCATTTAGTAATGTTATTCTGTTTCTTCATTAAGAGTGTTATTCAGGAGTTTTAGCATTTTCGTATCTTTTTTTTTTTTTTTTTTATGTAGGAAGGATACTGGCCAAGGGCAACAAAAATCTAATAAAAAAAAATGCCCACTGAAATGCCAGTCCCTTAAAAGGGTCAAAGCAGTGGTCAAAAATTGGTGGATAAGTGTCTTGAAACCTCCCTCTTGAAGGAATTCAAGTCATAGGAAGGTGGAAATACAGAAGCAGGCAAGGAGTTCCAGAGTTTACCAGAGAAAGGGATGAATGATTGAGAATACTGGTTAACTCTTGCGTTAGAGAGGTGGACAGAATAGGAGTGAGAGAAAGATGAAAGTCTTGTGCAGCGAGGCCGCGGGAGGAGGGGAGGCATGCAGTTAGCAAGATCAGAAGAACAGTTGGCATGAAAATAGCGGTAGAAGACAGCTAGATATGCAACATTGCGGCGGTGAGAGAGGAGCTGAAGACAGTCAGTTAGAGGAGAGGAGTTGATGAGACGAAAAGCTTTTGATTCCACCCTGTCTAGAACAGCAGTATGAGTGGAACCCCCCCAGACATGTGAAGCATACTCCATACATGGACGGATAAGGCCCTTGTACAGAGTTAGCAGCTGGGGGGGTGAGAAAAACTGGCGGAGACGTCTCAGAACACCTAACTTCATAGAAGCTGTTTTAGCTAGAGATGAGATGTGAAGTTTCCAGTTCAGATTATAAGTAAAGGACAGACCGAGGATGTTCAGTGTAGAAGAGGGGGACAGTTGAGTGTCATTGAAGAAGAGGGGATAGTTGTCTGGAAGATTGTGTCGAGTTGATAGATGGAGGAATTGAGTTTTTGAGGCATTGAACAATACCAAGTTTGCTCTGCCCCAATCAGAAATTTTAGAAAGATCAGAAGTCAGGCGTTCTGTGGCTTCCCTGCGTGATATGTTTACCTCCTGAAGGGTTGGACGTCTATGAAAAGACGTGGAAAAGTGCAGGGTGGTATCATCAGCATAGGAGTGGATAGGACAAGAAGTTTGGTTTAGAAGATCATTAATGAATAATAAGAAGAGAGTGGGTGACAGGACAGAACCCTGAGGAACACCACTGTTAATAGATTTAGGAGAAGAACAGTGACCGTCTACCACAGCAGCAATAGAACGGTCAGAAAGGAAACTTGAGATGAAGTTACAGAGAGAAGGATAGAAACCGTAGGAGGGTAGTTTGGAAATCAAAGCTTTGTGCCAGACTCTATCAAAGGCTTTTGATATGTCCAAGGCAACAGCAAAAGTTTCACCAAAGTCTCTAAAAGAGGATGACCAAGACTCAGTAAGGAAAGCCAGAAGATCACCAGTAGAGCGGCCTTGACGGAACCCATACTGGCGATCAGATAGAAGGTTGTGAAGTGATAGATGTTTAAGAATCTTCCTGTTGAGGATAGATTAAAAAACTTTAGATAAGCAGGAAATTAAAGCAATAAAAAAAAAACTTCTCCATATACACTAGTTTTTTGCGTTTTTTGCTTCGTGGTTCTTGTGAAACTATACTCGTAAAATACTCATTATACACGTTTCTCGTAATGTCTTTTTATTTCCCAATGTAGAGTGCTTTTCATCCATTTTCACGTTTTTTTTTTTTTTTTTGTTGGTCAAAAGCTCAAAAATACTTAAAATATACCTTTTTGGTAATGTTATTCTATTTCTTGATATTGGTCTGTTTGCATCCGTTTTAGCGTTTTTTACGCAAAACACTGAAAAGACACGTTTTCAGTAATTTTGTTTTGGATTCCCATATAGAGTGACTTCCATATTATTTATCGTTTTGGTGCCTGACATGCTAAAAAAAAAAACACTCAAAAGACAGTTCGTAAAGTCGTTTAATTTCCCCATAAAGATGGCTTTGCATGCACTTTAGGGTTTGGTACATAACAGTCCGGAAAAAAAAAAAAGCTAAAATTAAATTTTTCGATGTTCTTTTATCCCCATAATTTCCCTGAATTTTAACAGAATTTTGGCATCTCGGTACCTGTGAAGATGGATAACAAAAAAAAAAAAATATATATATATATTTTCTTTAATTTCATTTATTTTGTTTTTATTTATTTATTTTTTTCATAAAGAGTGTTATTTGTGGGTTTTTGCTTTTTGGTATTTAAGTAACTTAAAAACACTTATAATACACGTTTCTCGTTATATCCTTTCTTTTCCCAAACATAGGATTCTTTGCATGTATTTAAGCGTTTTTATGGGTAACATGATCAAAAACACTCAAAATACATGTTTTTTGTAATGTTATTGTGTTTCTCCATAAAGGATTTTTTGCATTCGTTTTAGCGTTTTGGTATGTAAGGAGCTCAAAAATATTTAACGGCAAGTTCTTAGTAAAAGTTTTTTTTTATTCACATGTAATGTGATTGCCCTTCTTTTAAGTACTCGTACTTTATTGCCTAACACGCTCATAAACACTCAAAAAAATATTTTCTGGTAATATAATTTTTTCCCCACATAACCCTAGTTTCGCATGCAATTTCGTGTTTTGGTAACTAAAAATGTGAAAAACACTCAAAATACACACATTTAATAAGGTTGTTCTGTATCTCAATCAAGAGTGTTATTCATGAGTTTCAGCATTTTGGTATCTAAGAAACTTTTGCCTTGTTGTTGTGAAACTATAAAACACTCATTATACAGGTTTCTCGTAATGTCCTTTTGCTTCCCAATATAGAGTGCTTTGCATCCATTTTCGCGTTTTTTGTAGGTAACAGGCTCAAAAACACTCAAAATATACCTTTTTGGCAATGTTATTCTATTTCTTCATATTGGTTTGTTTGCATCCGTTTTAGCGTGTTTCTACGTAAAACACTGAAAAGACAAGTGTTAATTGATTTTGTTTTGGATTCCCATATAGAGTGACTTCCATATTATTTATTGTTTTGGTGCCTAACATGCTGAAAACACTCAAAATACAGGTTTCTGGTAAAGTCGTTTAATTTCCTTATAGAGGTGGCTTTGCATGTAATTTAGGTTTTGGTACATAACTGTCCGAAAAAAAGCTAAAATTAACTTTTTTTGATAATGTTCTATTTTCCACATAATTTCCCTGAATTTTGCCAGAATTTTAGCATCTCGGTACCTATGAAGAAGAATAACAAAAGAAAAAAAAGAAAATTACTTTTTTTCTCTATAAAGAGTGTTATTTGTGGATTTTAGCTTTTTGGTGCCTAAGGAATTTAATAACATTCATAATACACGTTTCTCGTAATGTCCTTTCGTTTCCCAAACATAGGGTTCTTTGCATGTATTTAAGCGTTTTTATAGGTAACATGATCAAAAACACTCAAAATACATGCTTTTGGTAATGTTATTGTGTTTCTTCATGAAGGGTGTTTTGCAGGCGTTTTAGTGTTTTGGTATGTTAGGAACTCAAAAACACTTAAAGGCAAGTTCTTGGTAAAAGTTGGTTTTATTCCCATGTAATGTGATTGCCCTGCTTTTTAGTGCTTTATTGCCTAACACGCTCAAAAACACTCAAAAGACACTTTTCTGGAAATGTCTTTTTTTTTCTTTCCACATAAAGCTAGTTTCGTATGCAATTTGGGGTTTTGGTATCCAAGAATGTGAAAAACACTCAAAATACACGCATTTGGTAAGGTTGTTCTATTTCTCAATTAAGAGTGTTATTCATGAGTTTCAGGGTTTTGGTATCTAAGAATCTCAAAAACACTTATAATGCACGTTTCTCGTAATGTCCCTTTTTTTTCCTCATTTAGGGCGCTTTGCATACATTTTGGCATTTTATTTTTTCACGGAATAGCTGAAAAACACTGAAAATACACGCTTTTGGTAATAAGAACATAAGAACATAAGAAATAAGTAAATATGCAAGAAGGCATCAGGCTTACACGTGGCATTACTTGTATGAAATATGCCTACGTATTTCCACCTATCATCCCCATCTATAGATGTGTAATTTTCTCTTACAGTTGCCAAATGCCTCAGCACTAACAGCTTGATTACTAAGTCCGTTCCAATCATCTACTACTGTATTTGAAAACCAATTCCTTCTTGTTTCCTTTTTGAACATCAAGTTTTCAGGCTCAAGCCTGAAAACTTGATGTTCTATTTTTCTTGTTCTATCATGGTTACAGATTCTAAGAATTTTCATTATGTTCCCCTTGTTATAACCCATATACCACTTAAAGACTTCTATCAGGTCCACTCTTAACCTACGTCTCTCTAAAGAATGTAAATTTAACAGCTTGAATCTCGCTTCGTAAGGAATACTCCTCATCCCCTGTATCCTTTTAGTCATTCTCCTTTGAAGTGATTCTAATAGACCTTTATTCTTCCTGTGATGTGGTGACCAGAATAGGACAGCGTAGTCTAGATGAAGTCTGACCAGCGCTAAATGTAACTTTAATATTACTTCGGGAGTTTTCCTTTTAGCACTCCTGAAAATGAATCATAATACACTATTTGCTTTGTTTCTGGCCTCTTTGCATTGCTTTCTTAGACGGAGATCAGAGCTAACTTTAAATCTCAAATCTTTTTATAACCCTGAACCTACCAGAACTTGGTTGTTCATTGTGTAACTACTGTGTGGGTTTCTTCTACTTAGGCTAAGTGCTTTGCATTTGTTGATATTAAACTGCATTTGCCATCTGTCTGTCCATTCGTTCATCCTATCCAAATCTGCCTGCAATGCGATGATATGCGATTCTGACCTAATTAATCTACATACTCTCGTGTCATCCGCAAATTTACTAACAACACTACTAATTCCACTATGCAAGTCATTGACATATATTACAAACAACATCGGCCCTTATACTAATAATCCCTTTGTCACCCCACTAATTACTTGACCCCACTCGGATTTAGAGCCGTTTATTACAACACTCTGTCGCCTGCCGCTTGGCCATGACCTTATCCAGATTACTTATAACCTTTTTCCAATTCTTAAATGCTGTTGAATATATTTCATCTGGTCCTGGTGACTTGAACTTTTAAGCTTATCTATCTCCTGTTCCACTATCTCTTTAGTTATGGTAATATCTGTCAGCTAATTATTCTTCTACTAATAATAATAATATAGTATATAATTGCCCTGAATTTTCCCAGAATTTTGGCATCTCGGTACCTATGAAGATAAATAAAGAAAAATAAAAAAACTATTTTTTATTTATTTTTTTATTTATTTATTTTTTCTCAATAAAGAGTGTTATTTGTGGGTTTTACCTTTTTGGTACTTAAGGAACTTAAAAACACTGATAATACACGTTTCTCGTAATGTTTTTTCGTTTCCCAAACATAAGGTTCTTTGCATGTATTTAAGCGTTTTTATAGATAACATGATCAAAAACACTCAAAATACAAGGTTTTGGTAATGTTATTCTGTTTCTCCATAAAGTGTGTTTTGCATACGTTTTAGCAGTTTTGTATATAAGGAGCTCAAAAACATTTAAAGGCAAGTTCTTGGTAAAAAATGGTTTTATTTCAATGTAATGTGATTGTCCTGCTTTTGAGTGCTTTATTACCTATCACGTTGAAAAACACTCAAAAGACACTTTTCTTTTCCCCACAAAGCTATTTTCGCATGTAATTTGGGGTTTTTGGTAACTAAGAATGTGAAAAGCACTCAAAATACACGCATTTAGTAAGGTTGTTCTGTTTCTCAATTAAGAGTGTTATTCATGAGTTTCAGCATTTTGGTATCTAAGAAATCTCTCCATATACACGAGTTTTTGCGTTGTTTGCTTTGTGGTTCTTTTGAACTATAAAACACTCATTATACACTTTTCTTGCAATGTCCTTTTGTTTCCCAGTATAGAGTGCTTTGCATCAATTTTCGCGTTTTTGTAGGTAAAAAGCTCAAAAACACTCAAAATATACCTTTTTGGTAACGTTTTTCTATTTCTTGATATTTGTTGGTTTGCATCCGTTTTAACGTTTTTCTACGTTAAACACTGAGAAGACACGTTTTCAGTAACTTTGTTTTGGATTCCCATATAGAGTGAGTTCCTTATTATTTATCGTTTTGGTGCTTAACATGCTTAAAAACACACATAACACAGATTTCTGGTAAGGTCGTTTAATTTCCTCATATTGGAGGCTTTGCATGCACTTTAGGGTTTAGTACATAACAGTCGGAAAAAAAAAGCTGAAATTAACTTTTTTGATAATATTCTTTTATCACATAATTGCCCTGAATTTTCCCAGAATTTTGGCATCTCGGTACCTATGAAGATGAATAACAAAAAAAAAAAAAAAATCCTATTTATTTTATTTTTTATTTTTTATTTTCTAAATAAAGAGTGTTATTTGTGGGTTTTAGCTTTTTGGTACTTAAGGAACTTATAAAAACACTCATAATACACGTTTCTTGTAATGTCCTTTTGTTTCCCAAACATAATGTTCTTTGCATGTACTTAAGCGTTTTTATAGATCACATGATCAAAAACACTCAAAATACATGTTTTTGGTAATGTTATTCTGTTTCTCCATAAAGTTTGCTGTTGAACCACACTTAACAAGCTGAGGGAAGTGTAAAATATGTGGTCATTTATATATTTTGGTTGTGTGCAATTACTGTGAGACAAGTCATAAATGTTTACATGACTGCTGTACTGAGAGGTGTGACCCTTTTATTCAGTGTGGAGCCTGCAGGGGCTGACAGATGATATGGAGTGTTTAGGTCACTATAACAGCAGTTTTGTTTTGTATCTGATGAAATTTTTAAGGATGCTAATGAAGGTCAATATTGACTTTTTTTTTTTAAGGAGGCAAGATAAAAGATATTTTGTAGCTTTATTCATCCATATACAGTATGTACAGTATTAGTAACAAGGGGAACCCACCAACCTCCTTGTAATCTCCTAAATTTCATTTCTATCTTCCTTTTTCCATTCTCCCTTTATTGCATATTTTCAGAAGTTCTTATATCCTTACCCACTGTCTTTTTTCTCTTCACCTCCCCTTCCCTTCTGTTCCATTTCCTGGTGATGGCACAGAATTATCAACAACAAGCTTTTGACGGCTGAGGATGAAGCCCGAATCAACCAGGTACAGGCCAGGTCATTAGCAGCAGGCATGGCCGCCGTGCCCCGCCAAGCCCGGGTGTTGAACCTGAGACCAGGCCAGGTAGGTGTGTGGCCTGTACACCTAGCCACTTGTACTTCTTGTGCTTCACTTCCTATGCTGTCACATGAAACATATTTATTCCTTGTTTTCACAATGTTTCACTCTTAATTTTTGTACTTGTGTTGTGCTATGTATGTATGGCAGCATGTCCTCAAAACACTAAGCAACATAAGAGGGAAGGAAATGAGGTGGTGATTTATTATTTCTCTTATATGACAATAAAAAAGTTGTCAAAGTCATGTCAAGTTTGTGTGCAGGATTCTGCATTTGAGTGTTGAAGCATGTGTAAATTCACTTGATAAGTATTTAGCTTTTGAAATTGATGTTTGGATGATAATGTGAAGGTTAACATGGCATTGTACTAATCTCCTAAAAAAGGCTGGGAACCATCTGTTCATAATGTGTGTAGGAGGCTCAACGTATCAGGTGTTTAAGCTTTTAGATTGTGATTTGATAGGAGGAATTATGTTAAGAAGGTCACCTGACCTTGGTTGTCCATGTTGTATAGAATGTTTTCCAATTAAACTTCTTTCAGTCTCCCTATCTTTTTTACAGAGATGTAGTTTAGATATTTGATT
Source organism: Scylla paramamosain (assembly GCF_035594125.1). Taxonomy (NCBI): domain Eukaryota; kingdom Metazoa; phylum Arthropoda; class Malacostraca; order Decapoda; family Portunidae; genus Scylla; species Scylla paramamosain. Next base: position 6,825,475 of record NC_087170.1, on the reverse strand, counting down.
CCAAAGTCAGTTAAGTTTTTCTTTTTTCATTCCTGATCAACTCTGTGCTCTTTCATAAGAGGCATTTATCTATGCCTTTTCATAGAAGCATGGTCCATGACCTAGTGACATGCAAGGTTTATTGAAGGGACCTGAAAAAGAACCATATTACAGTGATGAAATTATTAATTTAAAAGTATTGATGGCTGATCTCTTTCTATAGGTGAGGGTTAGTGTTCTCTACTGTACCAAATACTGAACTGTCTTTTGTACTATTTCTCCATCTGTATCCTACCCAGTAATGGTAATAGACTGAGGAACTCCCCACCTTTGTTAATTTTTACTAAGTATTGTCCTAGTGGTAATCAGATGCAGCATTGATTTGCTTAGGAGTTGGGTATCTGAGAATGAGTGGTTATTGGCACCAAGTGCAGCTCAGTTGTGGGTAACTCCAGTTGTTGGGAGCATTCCATGGTACACAGATGGTGGGATAGTCTTGCCTTGGACTCTTGCAAATGTGTACTATGTCCCAGTGAGTTTTGTTTTTATTTGACATGAATCCCAAGTTTATTTAGGCATTTCAGGGACTTATTGTGGGTGATGGAGATCTCCACAGCACTCCTCTCTTGGTGGGTGGGTAGCTGTAGAAAAATTCATATGAATACAGGTGTCAGATGTAGGTAAAATAGAGAAATGTTGATTTGATTGTGAACTAAATCCCACAACTTATATTATCTTTGATAAGAAAGGTTTTGTTTAGACCATGAAAATTGGATAAATGAAGCTGAGCATTATTTTACTACAACAAGAAGGCACACAAAGTGAAGGAGATCCCATACTTGACTTTAGCTTGTTGTTCCTTTGATGGGGAACTTGTATCATTGTTAAAAGCTTAAATCCTGTAAAATAGCATGGATCCATCTGAATCTTTATTCAGTCAAAAGTTTATATGATGTGTAGACTATTCAAGCTTGCCAGCCTGGAGCCTGGAGCCTGCTTGTTGTAGAGTTGTCCTATGTTCTGTAGATTTGCTTGATATTATAAACAATTATGGTAAAATTTTTGTAAACAATTTTGTTCTTTATTTCTGTCAGTATCAGATTCAGTATTTTCTCCATCTTATGGCAGCATATATTTTCAACACAGAGTGAGGGCAGTGCCATTCCTCCTGTCCACTACCCCAACTTCTACTCCCAACACTACCACAGCAATGAGCGGTCTGGTGTGGTGGCTGAGGATTCTTTTGAAGAGGACAATGCTTCTGCTTCATCTGAGCAGGTCAGAAGGTGGATGGCAGCAGTACTAGTAGCAGACTGGTGTTACCTTGATGCTACTGCTACATTGCATTATTTGCATAGTTTTTTTCAGTTGTCATGGACTTTGTGTAATATATATAAAAGTATATGAAGCTCAAGAAACTTGTTGATAAGGTCTATGTTCAGCATACAAATTGTAGGATGCAAAGACAAGGATTGAAATATCATTGCCACAATTCCTGACAAAGCATTTGGTGCCACAGAATATTCAGCAATGTAATGTTTGTTTGGCAAACAAACCAGTTTCCCTGAATGATAGCTTTATTTCTGCAGGTTAATACAGTCTCTCTATGGGGGAGAGTTTGGAGACAAAGCCAAGCATATATATATATATATATATATATATATATATATATATATATATATATATATATATATATATATATATATATATATATATATATATATATATATATATATATATATATATATGTGGTTTGTGAGCCAAGCATACTGATCATTACACTACCATGTGTAGTTTTAATATGTAATTTAGATCAAGGACAGTGCAGTGATAGAGGAAAAATTATTCACTAGATTTTTTCAGAGAAGTTTTATGACATAAAGGATTAATTGAACGATCAGTATATATATTGGCTCACTAGCTGCATCTCTTTAACACAGAAAGCTTTCACTAATTATCTTGGCCCAATTCATTAAGTGCATCGCTGTTGTGGGAGGGAAGATATGCAGTGTTTCCCTGCCATCTGTGGGAGTTACATTCCAGAGCCTCCTGCAAATAGTTAAAATCTGTGAATATGGGAAACCATCCTTATAAGGATCAGAACTACCTATATTTATAGTTTAAACCTTAAACTATGCATCTCACATTTACTAAGCAATTCACTTTAAGACAATAAAAAACAGTTATTATATGTATAGTACATGATATTTTAATTAAAAAATACAGTGCACTATAAAATAAAAGGGGAATAAGTTCATATGTACAATAAAACCTTGATATAATGAGCTTTTATTTACCAAATTTCAGGTATAACAACCTATTTAAGGCTGCTGTCTGCTGCCTCTCTCTCTCTCTCTCTCTCTCTCTCTCTCTCTCTCTCTCTCTCTCTCTCTCTCTCTCTCTCTCTCTCTCTCTCTCTCTCTATACACATATATAGCAAATTTTTTATCTCAAGTAACCCTCTCTCCCCCCATATGTGTTCGTTATATCTTGGGTTACTGTAATTTATAACTGAAAGAATAATTTGGGCTCTTTGGGCTGAAAGATTAAGCTGGTGGTGACACATGGCAACTCTGAAAACTCCCTATTAGTTAGGTTAGGTTAGGGAAAACTCTGTAAATATGCAAAACCATGAATATGTGAGGGAACGCTGATATATGCTATCTCTTATTTGTTGTAGATGTATTCCATTCTATTGGCATAGAATGATAGGAAAATGGCATCAAGGAAGTAGGGATGCCACCAAACTAAGGAAATAGAGAAGTCAAAATTTAGTCATTGCTCTGTTTTGTGAATTGGTAGATATTGTGCCTGGTGGCTCCACTTCACCATTCCTCAAATCAGGGCGGTCAAGTTCTCAACTTAAGCCAAAAGTATTCTAAAAAAGTAGTTTAAGAAAAAATATGTATTTAGTACAGTCTATGTAATGAAAACGAACTAATCATGATTAAACAATGAACTCTATGTTCTCCTTTATGAAAGAGTGAGAAATTCATATATTATAAATATGGGAGGTATATATATTACAGTCCCTGTATTGAAGGGGAACTCATCATGATTGAATGGATAACTATGTTCTCTTTTATGAAAGAGTGAGAAATTAATTATGAGCGAAACAAAGTTTACTATGGAGGTTGTTGTTTTGTTTTGAGGGGCCTGGCTCGGTCTGACCATAACCCTATTAAATCGCTAATATCTCCAGAACTATGTGGCTGATTGTAACAAAATTAGCATCATACTCGTATGATAGCACACCTCTATCAATTTTATATGATATAGCTTTCATCTCTTCTATTGGGTGAAGTTAACTTACTAAAAGTAGAAGGGTGTCAGAAATGGGATTTCTCAAAAACTACTCAACCAGTTTTAATGAAACTTAAGAGGTGTCATGTTATAATTTTAATAAAATTCCTTACGTCAACTTTGAAGTAGCACTGTACATGCACAAAGTCAAAATTACAACTTTTTAAGTAATTAACTGATCAAGCTCAAATTTTTGTTGGTAATAAGAGTAATACAAGTTATGATGAAAAATCATGTGAAATTTGCAACACTACTGTGCATATGCAAAATACAATACAAAACATTTTGTAAAGTGACCATCAGTTTTCTGCAATTTTCACTAATTTTCTTTTGTCTCAATGAGAGCGGATAGATACCACTGAACACAAAATGAAATTTCCTATCAAGTGGTATATAACACAAACACTGGGCTCTTGCAGAGTTTTGAGCTAGAGTGATTTGAATATTAGGCAAGTGCATGATGTCTGGGGTGCCTGAAGTTGCCTCTCTCTCTCTCTCTCTCTCTCTCTCTCTCTCTCTCTCTCTCTCTCTCTCTCTCTCTCTCTCTCTCTCTCTCTCTCTCTCTCTCTCTCTCTCTCTCTCTCTCTCTCTCTCTTCTTGAAATACCCCTTCCACTGATGCATTACTGACATCTTTGCTCGTTAATCACCTTCCAAGGCAATTTACTGGTATATTATAACTTTTCTTCATTAAATTGTGTAACATTTGCTGTCTTAGATATAATTTTCTATCTGTACAACATCACCTCTCCTCTAGTAAACCTCATCTTTATTTATGATATGCATGTACAGTATTATGAATAAAATAATAAAAAATAATTAGGTAAAAACCAACTTAAAATTTACTTGGTGGGTCCTGTTGATGATGCTCATCAAGGCTAGTGTCTTCTGGTATCAACCCTAAGTCTCCTCAGACCCCCCCTCAACTTTTTCTTCATTAATTTCTGCAACATTCACAGTCTTAGATCTAGTTTTCAATTTCTAGAACACAATCTCTCTTCTACTAAACCTCATCTTCTTTTCCTCACTGAAACATAGGTGTCTGAGGCAACTTACAATAGCCCCTTTTCTGTTCCCTCCTACTTTCTTTATTCTCATTTTCAATCCAAAGCTGAATGTTGCGTTTATGTGCGCAATGACTTAACCTGCTGTTGTGCCCACACTCTTGAATATTCCGAGTTTTTCACCATCTGGCTACTATTACAGAGTCACTCTCAAACGAAATTTATCCGTGCTGTATACCTCTCACCTAACTCCTCAGACTATAAGAAATTCTTTGACTACTTAACCTCCAAAGTGGAGCACATTCTGACTCACTTCCCTTTTGCAGAGACCTCCATTCTTGGAGACTTCAATGTTCACCACCAGCTTTGGGTTTCCTCTCCCTTCACTGACCATCATGGTGAACTAGCCTTCAACTTTGCTATTCTCCAATTGGTGCAACACCCTGCTCATATCCTTGACCGTTTTGGAGATACACCCAATATTCTTGACCTTTTCCTAGCCTCTAATCCTTCTACTTATGCTGTTACCCTATCTTCTCCATTGGGCTCCTCCAATCACAATCTCATATCTGTATCTTGTCCTATTGCTCCAATCCATCCTCAGGATCTCCTAAGGAGAGGTGCCTCTGGTGTTTTGCCTCTGTTAGTTGGGGGGAACTGAGGAGGTATTTTGCTGAATTTCCTTGGAATGACTACTGCTTCTGTGCCAGAGACTGTGTGCCGAGCGCATAACGGAGGTGACAGTGTCTGGCATCGGGCCCTACATTCCTCACTCTTTTTCTTGACATAAACCTTCCAAACCTTGGTTTAACACAGCCTGTTCTCCTGCTATTCATGATAGAGAGGTAGCTTACAAAAGGTACCTGAGCCTTCCATTGCTAGAATCTCTTGCACTTTATGTTTCTGCCCGGAACCATGCCAAGTCTGTTCTCCGACTAGCCAAAACTCCTTCATTAATAGAGTGTCAAAATCTTTCAAGATCTAACTCCCCTCGTGATCTCTGGCACCTAGCCAAAAACATCTCCAATAACTTTGCTTCTTCTTTCCCTCCTTTATTTCAACCAGATGGTACCACTGTTATCATATCTATCTCTCAACAGTATGGGTTCCGTCAATGCCACTCTACTGGTGATCCGGCTTTCCTTACTGAGTCTTGATTATCCTCTTTTAGAGATTTTGGTGAATCTTTTGCTGATGCCTTAGACATATCAAAAGCTTTTGATAGAGTGGCACAAAGCTTTGATTTCCAAATTACCCTCCTACAGCCTCTATCCTTCTCTTGGTAACTTGATCTCGAGTTTCTTTTCTGACCATTCTATTGGTACTGTGGTAGATGGTCACTGTTCTTCTCCTAAATCTATTGACAATGGTGTTCCTCAGGGTTTTGTCCTGTCACCCACTCTCTTCCTATTATTCATCAATGACCTTCTAAACCAAACTTTTGTCCTATCCATTCCTATGCTGATGATACCACCCTGCACTTTTCCGCGTCTTTTTGTAGACGTCCAACACTTCAGGAAGTAAACAGTTCACACAAGGAAGCCACAGAATTCTTGACTTCTGATCTCTCCAAAATTTCTGACCGGGGGAGAGTGAACTGAGTATTGTTCAGTGTCCCAAGAATTCAATTCCTCCGTCTATCAACTCGACACAACCTTCCAGACAACTATCCCCTCTTCTTCAGTGACACTCAACTGTCCCCCTTCTCTACACTGAACATCCTCAGTCTGTCCTCTGTCCTTTAATCATAATCTAAACTGGAAACTTCACATCTTATCTGTAGCTAAAACAGTTTCTGTGAAGTTAAGCATCAGTCTTCTTCACCAGTTTTTCTCACCCCCACCCCTCCTTATCCATCCATGTATGTAGTATGCTATCTTTTAGATAGGGTGTAATCAAAAGTTTTCCATCTCATCAACTCCTTTCCTCTAAATGACCGTCTTCAGCCTCATTCTCATTGCTGCAATGTTGCATCTCTTGCTATCTTCTACTGCTATTTTCATGCCAACTGCTCTTCTTATCTTGTGAAGTGCATGCCTCCCCTCCTCCCTTGGTTTTGCTGCATAAGACTTTCTTTTTTCTCTCATCCCTATTCTGTCCACTTCTCTAATGCAAGTTAACCAGTATTCTCAATCATTCATCCCTTTCTCTAGTAAACCTTGGAACTCCCTGCCTGCCTCTGTATTTCCACCTTCCTATGACTTGAACTCTTTCAAGAGTGAGGTTTCAAGACACTTAACTTGTATTTTTTACTAACATTTTTGACTGTTTGGGGACTGGCACCTCAGTGGCTGTTTTTTTTTTTTTTTTTTTTTTTTTTTTGCTGGAATTTTTGTTTCCCTTGGCCTGTGCCACTCCTACATGAAGGGGAAAAAAAAAAAAAAAAAGGGAGGTAGATGTGATCAGGGACTGAACCAGGAATGAACATACCAGAATACCAAGCCTTAACTAACTGGACCATGAGGTACCTCACAGCTAATCTAGCTTTGGCTCATATTTGTGTCCTATCACTGCATTACATGGCTCTTCCTTCTAGGTTAATTTCTGATGTTTCAATAATTTAATGTGGTACAATAAGTATCCAAACAATCCAAAGTGTGTGTCTGGGAAGTGTGGTTCTGGTCTTGCAAGGTTTACCAGAGTATTCACTAGGAAGCCCCTGCTCCATTCATGTTTTCTCCCTTTTTTGGGGTGGGACACTCATTTCCTGTTTGACTCAACAAAACAATGCCATCATAAGTTCGTACTAGGCTTTATTCTTTCCCCTATATGAAATCTTTTAAGACCATCCCACCACCATGTTGCCAATGTCATAGTTAAACAAAGAAATACATTTCCTATTACAAAATTAAAAATTATGAAAAAAAAATAAATTTATAAACATGGGAAGTGGATGTGACCAGGGATTGAAACCAGATCTGACAAGCTTAAAGGACAAGCCTTTAGCTGACATAATCATAAAGTACATCACATCTAGTTTAGCTTTAGCTCATGTTTTCACATCCTAGCTGAGGTCTAAAAATGTGTACCAAGCATTTATGTTCCTTTTTACATAAGCTACTGTTGTTATTTGCCGACAGTATATAATTTATTTAGAGCTGCCTGTTATTTATTTTTCCAGTTTTTAGAGTAACATCTCACAAGTATCAATAATTTTAACCCCCTGAGCAACAAGCAACACAGTGGTGTGCATCTCAGGGCTCTGATGGGTAATGAATGTATGTGCCTCATGATTTTCAATCCTTAAATCAAAATGAAAGTGGGAGAGAGATATTTTCAACATTACTTAGCAACATTTACAAAGCTGTTCCCTACCACTTTTAGTAACTTACCATCTGGTATTCTATACAAGGCAAGTATCATGGAAGGAGGTGATCTGCCCTCATCCTAATGAATGGCTAAGTGCAAATGCAAGCTAACCTCATCCACTCCCATTAAGTGCTATTAGACAAGGAGTCACAGTGGAAGAAAGAAGGTAGTGAATGAACATCCAATAAGGACGATTTCATTCACTACCTTTCAGCCCACAGCATGAGAGTCAAATCTGGTATGATTATTGTTTTTCACTTAAGAGCGTTCAGAATTTGCAGCAACAACTTCCTAGAGCATGAAATATGATATATCATATCAACTTTTAAAAAGCTGGATTATCCTGAAGGGGTCCTTGTTAGGCTTAAGAATAAGGCAAAGAAAATAACAACTGAAAACAAAGAGAATAAAGATCCCTGTACAACCAGCGAAAGAGAGAGGTATATATGTGTACCAAATTCGGACAAGGCTTCCATAATTAATAAATATTTGTCTAGAACAGGATTAAAAATAGCAACATTAGCGGGAGAGAAAATTGGTGAGCTAACGAGGACTAAAGAGACCGGACTTGTTAATAATAACAGCGTAGTGTACAGCATACCATGCAAAGGTTGTACAAAGCAGTACATAGGAGAAATAGGCAGGGGACTTAAAACAAGAATAGCAGAGCATAGGAAAGATGTTTTAAAACACAACACATCAAACTCCCTTGTATTGCACATAGAAAAATGTAAACACCTACCAAAATGGGAAGAGGCTAAAGAAATTAAAGTTGGATTGAAGAGAATAATGAGAAAAGCTATAGAGGCAGCCCTCATAACAACTAGGAAAGTCATTAACCACAGAGAAGGTTTTATCAGGTGGGCGGGTAATTCCGCCAGATTGGCCCTCAGGTCAGGTACAAGGAAAATCCCCAGTAAAGGCTCGTCACGTAGGCGGATAATGCCACCTGACTAGGAAAATAAAATTAGGTGAGGTACACGCCAGGATGGCAATATTCTGTATGAATGTCAAATGAGAAAATTTTGTATGTTGTTATAAATGGTGTGTTTTCACTCATGTAAATCAGTCTCTCTGAGGATGGCTATTCAGCCGAAACGTTAGAGATTAAAAGAATCCTAACTCCTCCCTGGGTTTTTATCCCCCTTCCTAAACTCAACTACTCTGGGATATATTTCATCTGGTCTTGGTGTCTTGAACTTTCTTAGCCTATCTATCACCTGTTCCACTATCTCCTTAATTATGGTAATATCTTTCAGCTTCTCATTCTCTTCTGCTCTAAAAATCTCACTATCCAGCATTTCCTGCATGTTTTCCTGGGTGAAGACAGTTAAAAAATACTTTTTCAGAATTTTACTAATCTACTCCCCAGAACTAACCAGCAACCTCAATCCTCACCAAACTTGTAGAACAATCAAGCACTTTCATTCATTGATGATACAAAATTCATTTCTTGGATTGGAATTTAGACTATCAGTTGTCAACTGGTTTTAAAGTGAACCCTAACTTTCATTATGAAATCAGAAGCATCTGAGATCACTGTAGCACAATGGTGATAAGGCAGCATAGTGAAAACTGTGATGACAAAATGATTATGCTTATGAAGTGGTTAGTCTAGAAATAGTTCTGATATAAATGATAAAACTTGTGGTAGCAGTGAAGCAGAATTTATAGAGCAAGGGTGTCAGTTCTTTCCTTCCAAGCACAAAGTTTGTCTCTCATCAGTGGTATTACACATTATCAACAAATAGAAACAAAAGTGTTCAAAATTGTTATTTCTGACTCAAATCACTCCAATATGCCATTCAAAAATGGTGAAAAAAATTGAAAGAATGTACAGATTTATAAATGCTTATCAAAGCTTTAATTATGCTTCATTCTGTCTCTCAAATCTCTAATATTAGAGTTACTAGTTTTAAAAGATTGGACTCCCAACTTTTTTTTACAAGGCCCATGGATCTCTTTTGGAGGAAAGTAGAGACAAGGATTTAATATGGTATACATTCACATTTGGAATCATTCCATCACATCTCAACCTCCAGGCTGGATATACAGAAGATGGTATAACCATTAATCATATGACCTTAATCATGTAAAATTAAAATGGAAATTAAAAAAGCTCTTCCCTGGCAGGCAGTGAGGTTAAAAAAGCTTTTCTCTGGCAGGTGGTGAGCTACAGCTACCTGGCTGCACCTCAAGGCCAAAGCCACTCCAAAGATGTGGTCTATGGGTCTGGTGCAGCAGCCAAGCTTCCTTCCTCTGGCCACAGTTTCTCTGCCAGATCTCCAACTCTTGGCCAGACACTTTCACTGGAAACTCAGAAATCTGGTCATACAGCAACTCCTGGCCATGCCTCAGACCATACTCATCTCAGCACTACACCACCTGTTATTACTGGCTTCGAGTCCTCAAAATTATCTCACATATCCCCTTCCCCATTAGTCCATTCCTCATCATTCTCTGCACCATCACCTTTTTTCTCCTCATCCTTCTCACCTTCTGCTCACTCATCATCTCCCCCACAACCATCACTCCCTCCTGCCTCTCCATTTACTCATCCTGAAGTCATATTTGCCATGCACCAAACTTCTGCCACAGTTCACTCTGCTGATCCCAGCCAATTTATCATCAAGGACTCCACTTTCCAGGTTAGTAGGTATTTGTGATTTCTCTCTCTCTCTCTCTCTCTCTCTCTCTCTCTCTCTCTCTCTCTCTCTCTCTCTCTCTCTCTCTCTCTCTCTCTCTCTCTCTCTCTCTCTCTCTCTCTCTCTCTCTCTCTCTCTCTCTCTCTCTCTCTCTCTCTCTCTCTCATTAAAAATGGTAATTTAGATTTGGGTCAATCTGTGAAAATACAAATAAGAAATAAATGGAAACACACACAAATGTACAAATTTGATTTTGGCTACCTTCTGTTCATTCATCTCCCTTTCCCCTTGTTTCTCCACCTTTTTATTTTTTGTTTGAGAGAGAGAGAGAGAGAGAGAGAGAGAGAGAGAGAGAGAGAGAGAGAGAGAGAGAGAGAGAGAGAGAGAGAGAGAGAGAGAGAGAGAGAGAGAGAGAGAGAGAGAGAGAGAGAGAAAATTGCCTCAGACCAGGGTATTTCCACTTGTATAGTCTTAAAACAGGCCATAGCCATTTTCTTCCATGTCCTGTCCTTTTTCTTATTTGCTTCTACACACCTGCCATTATACAGTTCATGTTTCCCAATTTTCATTTTATAACCGTACAAACTGTTGCATCCCCTCTCTATACTTGCTCAAAAATATCTCATATTTTTCTTGCACTACTTTACCTTCAAATTGCTCTTTCCATTTAATTTTTCAATAAAACTTACTAAGCTCTGCAAAGTTTGCCTTAGCATAGTTCTGTCTCCAATTTCTGTATTGTTCTTTCCTGTGCAACACTGTTTCCTCATGTAGTACTATCTCTATTGTCACATGATCACTTCTTCCCATTGAACTCAGACAATGTATACTTGGTCTACTTTCTGGGGTTTTCATAAACACTAAATCCAGCTGTGATGGTTCTTCTTCTCTTCTACATCTTATAGGCTCATTCACCCACTGTCTCGTTGTATTCACCATCATGGTTTGCATAAGTTCTTCACTCCATGACCCAACATTTTCTGTTACTTCCATCTCCTCCCAGTTAATTCTTTTAGTGTTGAAGTCACCTACTAAGAGTACTTTGTTACCTTTCCTTATCATTTCCTCCATACTATTTTTTTGTTTCTAGTTGCATACTTTTGAATTTATTAGTCTACCATGCATTAGTTTTTGGTGGTATGTATTTCACAATGATTTTCCTTTTTTCACATCTTTTGATCTTAATCACAACACTCATTGTTTCTACCATTCCATCACCATATTCCACTTCCTCAACAACAATATCCTTTTTTACCAATATCATCACTTCTCTTCCCTTTCCTTTTCTGTCCCTCTTCCATGTACTGTATCCTTCCTTTGCAAATCCCAACTTTATTTCCTCTTCTAGTTTAGTTCCTGTTAAACATACCACATCTGGTTTATTGTTCTTTAAATAGTCTTCAAGTTCCAGTAGGCTGGACACCAAACCATCTACATTAGTATACATAATCTTTAAACTTCTATTTGGTGGTCTTGTGTGGCATCTTTGTGCCACCATTTCCTCACTTTCATGTCCACAACTTTCCTGTGTTCTCTATTCATTTTTTGACTTTTAGTTTACTTCTCTATTCTTCGTTCATGTCTCTTTTTATCCATATTTCCTTCAATCCTTTTGCTTTTGCCAATTTTCCTGTTCTTTGCAAGACATGTTCTGCTGCTGTTTGTGACATGATTCTTGTTTTACATTGGCTTTGTTCTATTTTTGTCATACTTTCCGATCCTGTAAACCTCTTCAATTTGTTCGACTCTCCCCTCTCCTTCCTCTGCCACTTCTGTTATAATTTCCTTAGTTCTTTTCACTTCTTTCTCTCTAGCTGTTTTCATGGGTAGGTTCTTTTCCTTGACCCCAAATACCACCATACACATCTTTCTCTGTACTGTCTCTCTCACAAGATTACTTTTTTCCTTTATTATTTTAATCACTTGCTTTTCCATATCCTTGTTGTTTCTGTTGCTGTTGCCTTGTTGTCCTCCATGTCCACCTTTTGCTGTTCTCTCTCTTTCCAACCTTTGACTTCCTCTGTAACTAACTCTCACTCCTCCAACCCTAAGCTCTCTTGCAAAGTTTTCTTTAATTCTTCATTCTCTTTCTTGAGTTTCTTAATCTCTTCACAGTATTTCTTATTTACGGTAAGTCCACTATTTTTGTCACCTTCTCAGTTCTTTGTTTTCTTTTTTCCTTTCCATCTCTATTATATCACTGGATATCTTTTTTACATTGTCGCCACCCACTTCTGTTTCTTCCTTCCATGCCTTTATCATCGCTGTTAAACTTCTTGTATTTTCACATTTTCTTCTTTAGTTATCCACATTCATGTATTTGTATGAGCTACATTGAGATCCTCTTCCTTGAAGCCCTCAAAAATATTTGTATTTGTGTGTGTGTTAACCTAGTTGATTACACTTATCTAGTTGTGACATACAGAAAAATACTGTTCCACCATTACAGTGCGTGTGTCAAGGCTAAAGGAAGGACTTGGATAGTGAATGTGATAGTGTGGGTGATTGGGCCACTCAGGAAAAATTATACGATCAATCATACAAAAGTGTGATGCATGCTTCAAGTGCCAATGAAGAGCATTATGATGACAAGGATATATATATATATATATATATATATATATATATATATATATATATATATATATATATATATATATATATATATATATATATATATATATATATGTTAGGTTAGGTTAGGTTAGCTTGTTTTGCAGGGAAACTCCAGTTTCCTTCAACTTTATTCTTTCGTTAGTTGCTGTTTTGCCTATTTCTGCAGGCACCTTCAAGCTAAAAAAAAAACAATAAAATACTATGTAAAAGTTGTATAAAATTCACATCATATGGCACTACACACAAAAAAAACAAAACACTACAAGCACCAAGATTATAAACTGGATTGACAGAAAACAATAAGTATCCACACACATCTTGCCTGTATGGCAATGAGAGAGGAACTGAAATAGTTGGGTTCCTAACACTATGATAATGGTATTGGAACGGACCTCCGAAACATTATCTTACAATATGTGATTGACTTGATGTTAAGTTATTATTCAGTACTGGATTTATGTGTTTAATATATATTGCCTCTAATAATTTTGTATCCATATTGGACTCTGTCTTGTGTAGTATTCTGAAATCTTTGTCACAAAAAAGGATGATCATGTTCATGTGAATGGGAACTTATTGCTGAAAATGATGGAACAGCTGGTTGATTATTAGTTCAAGGAAAAATACCTTTATGTGCAGCAATTCTATGTGCAAGGTTATGTCTAGTCTCATAAAGTTTGGTGGCATCCCTACTTCCTTGATGCCATTTTCCTATTGTTCTATGCCAATAGAATGGAATACATCTACAACAAATAAGAGATAGCATATATCAGCGTTCCCTCACATATTCATGGTTTTGCATATTTGCGGAGTTTTCCCTAACCTAACCTAACTAATGGGGAGTTTTCAGAGTTGCCAGGTGTCACCACCAGCTCAGTCTTTCAGCCCAAAGAGCCCAAATTATTCTTTCAGTTATAAATTACAGTAACCCAAGATATAACAAACACATATGGGGGGAGAATGGGTCACTTGAGATGAAAATTTGCTATATATGTGTATAGAGAGAGAGAGAGAGAGAGAGAGAGAGAGAGAGAGAGAGAGAGAGAGAGAGAGAGAGAGAGAGAGAGAGAGAGAGAGAGAGAGAGAGAGAGAGAGAGAGAGAGGCAGCAGACAGCAGCCTTAAATAGGTTGTTATACCTGAAATTTGGTAAATAAAAGCTCATTATATCAAGGTTTTATTGTACATATGAACTTATTCCCCTTTTATTTTATAGTGCACTGTATTTTTTTATTAAAATATCATGTACTATACAAATAATAACTGTTTTTTATTCTCTTAAAGTGAATTGCTTAGTAAATGTGAGATGCATAGTTTAAGATTTAAACTATAAATATAGGTAGTTCTGATCCTTATAAGGATGGTTTCCCATATTCACAGATTTTAACTACTTGCAGGAGGCTCTGGAATGTAACTCCCACAGATGGCAGGGAAACACTGCATATCTTCCCTCCCACAACAGCGATGCACTTAATGAATTGGGCCAAGATAATTAGTGAAAGCTTTCTGTGTTAAAGAGATGCAGCTAGTGAGCCAATATATATACTGATCGTTCAATTAATCCTTTATGTCATAAAACTTCTCTGAAAAAATCTAGTGAATAATTTTTCCTCTATCACTGCACTGTCCTTGATCTAAATTACATATTAAAACTACACATGGTAGTGTAATGATCAGTATGCTTGGCTCACAAACCACATATATATATATATATATATATATATATATATATATATATATATATATATATATATATATATATATATATATATATATATATATATATATATATATATGCTTGGCTTTGTCTCCAAACTCTCCCCCATAGAGAAACTGTATTAACCTGCAGAAATAAAGCTATCATTCAGGGAAACTGGTTTGTTTGCCAAACAAACATTACATTGCTGAATATTCTGTGGCACCAAATGCTTTGTCAGGAATTGTGGCAATGATATTTCAATCCTTGTCTTTGCATCCTACAATTTGTATGCTGAACATAGACCTTATCAACAAGTTTCTTGAGCTTCATATACTTTTATATATATTACATAAAGTCCATGACAACTGAAAAAAACTATGCAAATAATGCAATGTAGCAGTAGCATCAAGGTAACACCAGTCTGCTACTAGTACTGCTGCCATCCACCTTCTGACCTGCTCAGATGAAGCAGAAGCATTGTCCTCTTCAAAAGAATCCTCAGCCACCACACCAGACCGCTCATTGTTGTGGTAGTGTTGGGAGTAGAAGTTGGGTTAGTGGACAGGAGGAATGACACTGCTCTCACTCTGTGTTGAAAATATATGCTGCCATAAGATGGAGAAAATACTGAATCTGATACTGAGAGAAATAAAAAACAAAATTGTTTACAAAAATTTTATCATAATTGTTTATAATATCAAGCAAATCTACAGAACATAGGACAACTCTACAACAAGCAGGCTCCAGGCTCCAGGCTGGCAAGCTTGAATAGTCTACACATCATATAAACTTTTGACTGTATAAAGATTCAGATGGATCAATGCTATTTTACAGGATTTAAGCTTTTAACAATGATACAAGTTCCCCATCAAAGGAACAACAAACTAAAGTAAAGTATGCGATCTCCATCACTTTGTGTGCCTTCTTGTTGCAGTAAAATAATGCTCAGGTTCATTTATCCAACTTTCATGGTCTAAACAAAACCTTTCTTATCAAAGATAATATAAGTTGTGGGATTTAGTTCACAATCAAATCAACATTTCTCTATTTTACCTACATCTGACATCTCTATTTATATGAATTTTTCTACAGCTACCCACCCACCAAGAGAAGAGTGCTGTGGAGATCTCCATCACCCACAATAAGTCCATGAAATGCCTAAATAAACTTGGGATTCATGTCAAATAAAAACAAAACTCACTGGGACATAGTACACATTTGCAAGAGTCCAAGGACGACTATCCCACCATGTGTGTACCATGGAATGCTCCCAACAACTGGAGTTACCCACAACTGAGCTGCACTTGGTGCCAATAACCACTCATTCTCAGATACCCAACTCCTAAGCAAATCAATGCTGCATCTGATTACCACTAGGACAATGCTTAGTAAAAATTAACAAAGGTGGGGAGTTCCTCAGTCTATTACCATTACTGGGTAGGATACAGATGGAGAAATAGTACAAAAGACAGTTCAGTATTTGGTACAGTAGAGAACACTAACCCTCACCTATAGAAAGAGATCAGCCATATATACTTTCAAAGGAATAATTTCATCACTTTTACGAAGAATTTGCCTTTAAGTATTTTTTAACCCCTTATATACCAAACCGCTAAAACGCATGCAAAACAAACTTTATGGAGAAACAGAATTACATTACCAAAAACATGTATTTTGAGTGTTTTTGATCATGTGATCTATAAAAACGCTTAAGTACATGCAAAGAACATTATGTTTGGGAAACAAAAGGACATCACGAGAAACGTGTATTATGAGTGTTTTTATAAGTTGCTTAAGTACCAAAAAGCTAAAACCCACAAATAACACTTTATTTAGAAAATAAAAAAATAAAAATATAAAATAAATAGGATTTTTTTTTTGTTATTCATCTTCATAGGTACCGAGATGCCAAAATTCTGGGAAAATTCAGGGCAATAATGTGATAAAAGAATATTATCAAAAAAGTTAATTTCAGCTTTTTTTTTTTTCGGAATGTTATGTACTAAACCCTAAAGTGCATGCAAAGCCTCCAATATAAGGAAATTAAACGACCTTACCAGAAATCAGTGTTTTGTGTGTTTTTAAGCATGTTAGCCACCAAAACGATAAATATTAAGAAACTCACTTTATATGGGAATCCAAAACAAAATTACTGAAAACGTGTATTCTCAGTGTTTTACGTAGAAAAACGTTAAAACAGATGCAAACCAACCAATATCAAGAAATAGAAAAACGTTACCAAAAAGGTATATTTTGAGTGTTTTTGAGCTTTTTACCTACAAAAACGCGAAAATTGATGCAAAGCACTCTATATTGGGAAACAAAAGGACATTGCAAGAAAAGTGTATAATGAGTGTTTTATAGTTCAAAAGAACCACAAAGCAAACAACGCAAAAACTCGTGTATATGGAGAGATTTCTTAGATACCAAAATGCTGAAACTCATGAATAACACTCTTAATTGAGAAACAGAACAACCTTACCAAATTCGTGTATTTTGAGTGTTTTTCATATTCTTAGTTACCAAAAACCGAAATTTCATGCGAAACCAGATTTATGTGGGAAAACATGACATTTCCAGAAAAATGTCTTTTGAGTGTTTTTGAGCGTGATAGGCAATAAAGCACTAAAAAGCAGGGCAATCACTTTTCATTGGAATAAAACCAATTTTTACCAAGAACTTGCCTTTAAATGTTTTTGAGCTCCTTATATACCAAACCGCTAAAACGCATGGAAAACAAACTTTATGGAGAAACAGAATTACATTACCAAAAACATTTAATTTGGGTGTTTTTTTATCATGTTATCTATAAAAACGCTTAAATACATGCAAAGAATATTATGTTTGGGAAACAAAAGGACATTACGAGAAACGTGTATTATGAGTTTTTTTTTTAAGTTCCTTAAGTACCAAAAAGCTAAAACCCACAAATAACACTCTTTATTTAGAAAATAAAAACAAAAAATAGGATTTTTTTTCCATCTTCATAGGTAAAGAGATGCCAAAATTCTGGGAAAATTCAGGAAAATTATATGAACAAAAGAATATTATCAAAAAAGTTAATTTTAGCTTTTTTTTCGGACTGTTATGTACCGAACCCTAAAGTGCATGCAAAGCCTCCTATATGAGGAAATTAAACGACCTTACCAGATATCTGTCTTTTGAGTGTTTTTCAACATGTTAGGCACCAAAACGGTCAATAATAAGAAACTCACTCTATATGGTAATCCAAAACAAAATTACTGAAAATGTATCTTCTCAGTGTTTTACGTAGAAAAACGCAAAAACTCGTGTATATAAAAAAGTTTCTTAGATACCAAAATGCTGAAACTCATGAATAACAATCTTAATTGAGAAACAGAACAACCTTAGCAAATGTCTGTATTTTGAGTGTTTTTCATATTCCTAGTTAGCAATACCTAAAATACCATAAGAAACTAGCTTTATAAGGGAAAAAAATGACATTATCAGAAGTGTCTTTTAATTGTTTTTGAGCGTGTTAGGCAATGAAGTACTAAAAAGCAGGGCAATCACATTACATGGGAATAAAACCAACTTTTACCAAGAACTTGCCAGTATGTGTTTTTGAGCTCCATACATACCAAACCGCTAAAACGCATGGAAAACAAACTTTATGTAGTAACAGAATAACATTACCAAAACATGTGTTTTGAGTGTTTTTGATAATGTTATCTATAAAAACGCTTAAATACATGCAAAGAACCTTATGTTTGGGAAACGTAAGGACATTGCGAAAAACGTAAATTATGAGTGTTTTTAAGTTCCTTAACTACAAAAAAAGCTAAAACCCACAAATAACACTCGTTATTTAGAAAAAAAATAAAAATAAAAAAAAATAAAAAAAAGGATTTTCTTTTTTTTTTTGTTATTCACCTTCATAGGTACCGAGATACCAAAATTCTGGGAAAAATTAGGGCAATTATATGATAAGAAATTTATATTAAAAAGTTGATATTAGCTTTTTTTCGGACTTTTATGTACCAAACACTAAAGTGCATGCAAAGCCTCCCATATGAGGAAATTAAACGACCTTACCAGAAATCTGTGTTTTGAGTGTTTTTCAGCATGTTAGGCACCAAAACGATAAATAATAAAGAACTCACTCTATATGGCAAACCAAAACAAAATTACTGAAAACGTGTCTTCTCAGTGTTTTACGTAGAAAAACGCTAAAACGGATGCAAACCAACCAATATCAAGAAGTAGAAAAACATTACCAAAAAAGTATATTTTGAGTGTTTTTGAGCTTGTTCCCTACAAAAAAAAAAAAAAAAAAAAACGCGAAAATGGATACAAAGCACTCTATATTGGGAAACAAAGGGACATTGCGAGAAAAGTGTATAATGAATGTTTTATAGTTCAAAAGAACCACAAGCAAAAAAACGCAAAAACTCGTGTATATGGAGAAGTTTCCTAGATACCAAAATGCTGAAACTCATGAATAACAATCTTAATTGAGAAACAGAACAACTTTACTAAATGCGTGTATTTTGAGTGCTTTTCACATTCTTAGTTACCAAAATCCCAAATTGCATGTGGGAAAATAATGACATTACCAGAAAAGTGTCTTTTGAGTGTTTTTGAGCGTGATAGGCAATAAAGCACTAAAAAGCAGGGGATTCACTTTACATGGAAATAAAATCAATTTTTACCAAGAACTTGCCTTTAAGTGTTTTGATCTCCTTATATACCAAAACGCTAAAACGTATGCAAAACACACTTTATGGAGAAAGAGAATAACATTACCAAAAACATATATTTTGAGTGTTTTTGATCATGTTACCAATAAAAACGCTTAAATACATGCAAAGAACCCTATTTTTGGGAAAGGAAAGGACATTAAGAGAAACATGCATTATCAGTGTTTTTAAGATCATTATTTACCAAAAAGCTAAAAGCCACAAATAACATTCTTTATTGAGAAAAAAAAAAAAATAAATAAAAAAAATACGATATTTTTTTTCTTTCTTTTTCATCTTCACAGATACCGAGATGCCAAAATTTGGGCAAAATTCAGGAAATTATGAGTCAATTATCAAAAAAGTTAATTTTAGCTTTTTTTTTCGTACTGTTATGTACCAAACCCTAAAGTGCATGCAAAGCCACGTATATGGGGAAAACTGTCTTATGAGTGTTTTTCAGCTTGTTAGGCACCCTAACGGTAAACAACATGCAAGTCACTCTATATGGGAATCTAAAACAAAATTACTGAAAAAGTGTCTTTTCGGTGTTTTACGTAGAAAAACGCTAAAACGTATGCAAACCAACCAATAAGAAGAAATAAAATAACATTACCAAAAAGGTACATTTTGAGTGTTTTGAGCTTGTTACCTACAAAAAACGTGAAAATGGATGCAAAGCACTCCCTATTGGGAAACAAAAAGACATTACGACATTATTTTTGAGCAAAAGAACTTGTGGGTCACAAGAACCACAAGGCAAAAAACGCAAAAACTCGTGTATATAAAGAAGTTTCTTAGATACCAAAATGCTGAAACTCATGAATAACAATATTAATTGAGAAACAGAACAACCTTACCAAATGCGTATATTTTGAGTGTTTTTCACATTCTTAGCAAAACCCCAAATAGCACGCGAAACTATGTTGGAAAAAAAATTACATTACTAGAAGTGTCTTTTGAGTGTTTTTGAGCGTGTTAGGCAATAAATCATATAAAAAAAAAAAAAAAAACAGGGCAATCACATTACATGGAAATAAAATCAACTTTTACCAAGAACTTGTCTTGAAGTGTTTTTGACCTCCTTACAAACCAAAACGCTAAAACTTATGCAAAAAACTCCTTTATGGAGAAGCAGAATAACATTACTAAAAAGATGTGTTTTAAGTGTTTTTAAGTGTTTTTTTTAAGTGTTCCTTAAGTACCAAAACGTTAAAACCCAAAAATAACACTCTTTATAGAGAGAAAAAAAAATAAAAAAATAGCTTTTTATTTATATTGATTTTCATAGGTACCAAGATGCCAAAATTCTGCCAAAATTCAGGGAATTTATGTGGAAAAAAAAACATTATCAAAAAAGTCAATTATAGCTCTTTTTTCGGATTTTTATGTACCAAACTCTAAAGTGCATGCCACCTATATAAGGAAGTTAAGCGACTTTACCAGAAACCTGTCTTTTCAATGTTTTTCAGCATGTTAGGCACCAAAACGATAAATAATATGGAAGTCAGTCGATATGTGAATCCAAAACAAAATTACTGAAAACGTGTCTTTTCAGTGTTTTACGTAGAAAAACGATAAAACGGATGCAAACCAACAAATATGAAGAAATAGAATAACATTACTAAAAAAAGTGTTTTTTAGCTTTTTACCTACAAAAAACGCGCAAAAAGATGGAAAGCACTCTATATTGAGGAGCAAAAGGACATTACGAGAAACGTGTATAATGAGTGTTTTATAGTTTCACAAGAACCACAAGGCAAAAAACGCAAAACTCGTGTATATAGAGGTTTCTTACATACCAAAACGCTAAAACTCATGAATAACACTTTTAATTGAAAAACAGAACTACCATACCAAATGTGTGTATTTTGAGTGTTTTTCACATTCTTAGTTATGAAAATCCCAAATTACATGCGAAACTAGCTTTATGTGGGAAAAAATGACATTACCAGAAAAGTGTTTTTTGAGTGTTTTTTGAGCGTTATATGCAACAAAACACTAAAAAGCAAAACAATCACATTACACTGGAATAAAACAAAATTTTACGAAGAACTTGCCTTTAAATGCATGCAAAACAACCTTTATGGAGAAACAGAATAACATTACCAAAAACATGTATTTTGAGTGTTTTTTGATCATGTTACCTATAAAATCGCTTAAAAACATGCAAAGAACCCTATGTTTGTGAAACAAAAGGACATTACGAAAATCGTGTATTATGAGTATTTTTAAGTTCCTTAAGTATCAAAAATCTAAAACCCACAAATAACACTCTTTATAGAGAAAAAAATAGTAAAAAAAAAAGATTTTTTTTGTTATTTATCTTCATAGGTACCGATATGCCAAAATTCTGAGAATATTCAGGGAAATTATGTGAAAAAAAACACAAAAAATAATTTTAGCTTTTTCCGGAGTTACGTACGAAACCTGGGGAAATTACACGACTTTACAAGAAACGTGTCTTTGGGTGTTTTCAGCAATTTCAACAATATTACTGAAAACGTGTCGTTTCAGTTTTAGCGTAGAACGCTAAAACGGATGCAAACCAACCAATATGAAGAAATAGAATAACATTACAAAAAAGTTGAGTGTTTTTGAGCTTGTTACCTACAAAAAACGCAAAAATGAATGCAAAGCAGTCTATATTGGGAAACAAAAGGATATTACAAGAAAATTGTATAATGAATGTTTTAATAGTTTTCAAGAACCATAAGGCAAAAAACTCAAAAACTCGTGTATATGGAGATTGTTCTTAGATACCAAAATGCTGAAATTCATGAATAACACTCTTAATTGAGAAACAGAACAACCTTACCAAATGCGTGTATTTTTAGTGTTTTTCACATTCTTAGTTACCAAAACCCGAAATTACATGCGAAACTAGCTTTATGTTGAAATAAATGACATTACCCGAAAAAGTGTCTTTTGAGTGTTTTTGAGTGTGTTAGGCAATAAAGCACAAAAAACCAGGACAATGACATTACATGGGAATAAAACCAACATTTACCAAGAACTTGTCTTTAAGTGTTTTTCAGCTCCTTACATACTAAAACGCTAAAATGCATGCAAAACACTCTTTATTGAGAAACAAAATAACATTACGAAAAACATGAATTTTCAGTGTTTTTGATCTCTTACGTATAAAAACGCTTAAATACATGCAAGGAACCCTATGTTTGGGAAACGAAATGACATTACGAGAAACGTGTATTATGAGTGTTTTTAAGTTCCATGAGTACGAAAAGAGTTAAAACCCACAAATAACACTCTAGAGAAAATAAAAAAAATAATTAAATTTAGGATTTTTTTTTATTACTTTCTTAAGTATCAAATCAGTACTTCAATAGTGATCTGAAGAAAAAGAACAAACTTACCAAAAACGGGTATTTTTTTTTACATTGATAATTACCAAAACGCAAACATGCATGTAAAGCAACCTATATGAAGAAACGAAACGAAATCACTAGAAACTTGTCTTTTGTTATTTTTTTGGGCGTGTTAGGCACCAAATCAGTAAGAAGCAACGAAATCACCCCATAGGGGAATACAAAACAACTTTACTAAAACGTGTCTTTAGAGTGTTTTTTTAGGTTCTTACGAACTAAAATGTCAAAATACATGCAAACACCCTGTTAGGTACCAAAGCACCAAAAACAGCCTATATGAGGAAACGAAAGGACATGACAAAAACGTGTATTATGAGTTTTTTTTCTTTTTTTTTTTTTTTAGCTTCTCAAGTACCAAAACGCAAAAATCGAGAAAGAAAAAAAACATTACCAAAATAGTGTAATTTGAATGTTTTTCACATTGTCAGGTAGCAAAACACCATAATGCTTGCTCGCTATACGAGAAAATTAAACAACAATGTAAGAAATGTGTTTTTATGTGTTTTCAGCGTGTTAGGCACGAAAACACTAAATAAAATGGAAAGCACCTTATATAGAAATGCAAAATAATAAGCATGTCTTTTAAGTGTTTTAAACTTTTTACGTTCCAAAACGCTAAAACACGTGCAACAAATACGAATAATCTTACCAAACAGAAAAAAAAACCTTACCAAAAACGTGTATTTTGAGTCTTTTTGAGTCTGTTACGTACATCATCTTAAAAATGCATGTAAAGCACTCTGTACGAGGAAACGATAGGACATTACGAGAAACGTGCATTATCAGAGTTTTGAGTCTCTTAGGTACCAAACACTAAACCGCCTGAATGAAGATTAAATATATTCTATATCTCTTAATAGAGAAACAGAACATCACCAAAAACGTGTTTTTGAGTGTTTTTTTTTTTTTCCTTTTTATGTACCAAAACGTCAAAATACATACGAAGCATCCTATATGGGGAAATGGAAAGTCGTTTGGAAAAAAAAGTTTTATTTGTGTTTCTGAGCTTCCTAAGTAAGCTTCCTAAGTACCAAAACGCTAAAAAGGATGAATAGCACCCTATATAGAGAAAAAGAACAACATTACCTAAAATCTTTATTTTGAGCGTTTTTCACATTATGTAGCAAAACATCATAATGCGTGCAGATCCCTATATGAAGAAGCAAAACGATAATACTCGTACAGGAAACGTGTCTTTTGAGTGTTTACTTGAGTGTTAGGAATCAAAATGCTAAAAAGCATTGAAAGCAACCTATTTGGCAATATAAAATAACATTACCAAGAAAGTATCTTTAGAGTGTTTTTCACCTTCTTACATCCGAAATCGCTGAAAAGCATGCAAAACAACCTTTACGGAGAAACAAATTAACATTACCAAAAACTTGTATTTTAATTGTTTTTGTGCTTTGGTAATGTTTTTTTCTTTCTCGATTTTTGCGTTGCTTTACATGCATGTTGGCGTTTTGGTAATTATCAATGTAAAAAAATACCCATTTATGGTAAGTTTGTTCTTTTTCTTCAGAGCACTTTTGAAGTACTGATTTGGTACTTCAGAGAGAGAGAAAAAAAAAAAAACAACAAACGTTTTTCGTAATGTTCTTTTTATTTCCATATGCAGGGTGATTTGTTTGATGACAGGCGATTTTGTACATAATAAGCTCAAAAAAAAAAAAAAAACACAAAATACACGTTTTTGGTTTGTGTATTCTGTTTCTCTATATATGGTATTTTCATAAGTTTTTAAAGTCGTTTCATATATCTATATATGGGTCTTTGCATGAATTTTGGCTTTTTGGTAACTAACAATGTCATAACACTCAAAATGCACGTTTTTTTTTTTGCCAGTATTGATCTGTTTCTCCATATAGAGTGTTTTTCAAGCGTTTTACCCTTTTTGATACTAAGAAAATAAAAAACACTCTTAATACACGTTTCTCGTAATGTCTTTTAATTTTCCCCATATAGGATATTTCCGATTCATTTAGGCGTTTTTTTACGTAACAATCTTACAAAAGACTCAAAATACTTGTTTTGTATGCGTTTTAGCATTTTCGTATATAAGGAGCTTAAAAACACTTAAAGTTATTGGTAAAAGTTGGTTTTATTCCCATGTAATGTGATTGCCCTGCTTTTTAGTGCTTTATTGCCTAACACGCTCAAAAAAACTCAAGACACTCTTCTGGTAATATTTTTTTTTCACACAAAGTTAGTTTCGCATGCAATTTGGGGTTTTGGTAAGTAGGAATGTTAAAAAGATTCAAAATACACCCATTTGGTAAGGTTGTTCTGTTTCTCAATTAAGAGTGTTCTTCATGAATTTCAGCATTTTGGTATCTAAGAAACATCTCCATATACACGAGTTTTTGCGTGTTTTGCCTTGTGGTTCTTGTGAAACTATAAAACACTCATTATACACGTTTCTCGTAATGTCCTTTTCTTTCCCAATATAGAGTGCTTTGCAACTATTTTCGCGTTTTCTGTAGGTAACAAGCTCAAAAACACTCAAAATATAACTTTTTAGTAATATTATTCTATTTCTTCATATTGATTGGTTTGCATCCGTTTCAAGGTTTTTCTAAGTAAAACAATAAAAAGACACGTTTTCAGTAATTTTATTTTGGATTCCCATAAAGAGTGACTTCCATATTATTTATCGTTTTGGTGCCTAACTTTCTGAAAAAAAACTCAAAAGAGAGGTATCTGGTAAAGTCGTTTAATTTCCTCATGTAGGTGGCTTTGCATACACTTTAGGGTTTGGTACATAACAGTCCGAAAAAAAATAAACTGAAATTCACCTTTTTCATAATATTATTTTTTTCACATAATTTCCCTGAGTTTTCCCAAAATTTTGGCATCTCGGTACCTATGAAGATAAATAACAAAAAAATAAAAAAAATCCTAGTTTTAATTAATTTATTATTTTCGCTATAAAGAGTGTTATTTGTGGGTTTTAACTCTTTTCGTACTCATGGAACTTAAAAACACTCATAATACACGTTTCTCGTAATGTTTCGTTTTCCAAACATAGGGTTCTTTGCATGTATTTAAGCGTTTTTATACGTAATAGATCAAAAACATTGAAAATTCAGGTTTTTCGTAATGTTATTTTGTTACTCAATAAAGGGTGTTTTGCATGCATTTTAGCGTTTTAGTATGTTAGGAGCTGAAAAACACTTCAAGACAAGTTCTTGGTAAATGTTGGTTTTATTCCCATGTAATGTCATTGCCCTGCTTTTTTACGCTTTATTGCCTAACACGCTCAAAAACACTCAAAAGACACTTTTTTTTCTGGTAATGTCATTTATTTTCAACATAAAGCTAGTTTCGCATGGAATTTTGGGTTTTGGTAACTAAGAATGTGAAAAACACTCAAAATATACGCATTTGGTAAGGTTGTTCTGTTTCTCAATTAAGAGTGTTATTAATGAATTTCAGCATTTTCGTATCTAAGAAAAATCTCCATATACACGAGTTTTTGCGTTTTTTGCCTAATGGTTCTTGAAAACTATTATAACATTCATTTTACAATTTTCTTGTAATATCCTTTTGTTTCCCAATATAGACTGCTTTGCATTCATTTTTGCGTTTTTGTAGGTAACAAGCTCAAAAACACTCAACTTTTTTATAATGTTATTCTATTTCTTCATATTGGTTGGTTTGCATCCGTTTTAGCGTTCTACGCTTTGCATGCACTTCCGGGTTTCGTACATAACTCCTGAAAAAGCTAAAATTATTTTTTTTTATGTATTTTTTTCATATAATTCCCCTGAAATTTCTCAGACTTTTGGCATCTCGGTACCTATGAAGATGAATAACAAAAAAAATATATTTTTTTTATTTTTTTTTCTCTATAAAGAGTGTTATTTGTGGGTTTTAGATTTTTGGTACTTAAGGAACTTAAAAATACTCATAATACACAATTTTCGTAATGCCCTATCGTTTCACAAACATAGGGTTCTTTGCATGCATTTAAGTGATTTTATAGGTAACATGATCAAAAACACTCAAAATACACATTTTTGGGAATGTTATTGTGTTTCTCCATAAAGGGTGTTTTGCATGCGTTTAGCGTTTTGGTATGTAAGGAGTTAAAAAAACATTTAAAGGCAAGTTCTTCGTAAAATTTTGTTTTATTCCAGTGTAATGTGATTGTTCTGCTTTTTAGTGTTTTGTTGCATATAACGCTCAAAAACACTCAAAAGACACTTTTCTGGTAATGTCATTTTTTTCCCACATATAGCTAGTTTCGCATGTAATTTGGGATTTTCTTAACTAAGAATGTGAAAAACACTCAAAATACACACATTTGTTATGGTAATTCTGTTTTTCAATTAAAAGTGTTATTCATGAGTTTTAGCGTTTCGGTATGTAAGAAACTTCTCCATATACACGAGTTTTTGCGTTTTTTGCCTTGTGGTTCTTGTGAAACTATAAAACACTCATTATACACGTTTCTCGTAATGTCCTTTTGCTTCCCAATATAGTGCTTTCCATCCATTTGCGCGTTTTTTGTAGGTAAAAAGCTCAAAAACACTTTTTGGTAATGTTATTCTACTTCTTCATATTTGTTGGTTTGCATACCTTTTAGCGGTTTTCTACGTAAAACACTGAAAAGACACGTTTTCAGTAATTTTTTTTTTTTGTGACTTATTGCGTAACACGCTCAAAAACACTCAAAAGACACTTCTAGTAATGTCATTTTTTTTCCAACATAGTTTCGCGTGCTATTTGGGGTTTTGCTAAGAATGTGAAAAAACACTCAAAATATACGCATTTGGTAAGGTTGTTCTGTTTCTCAGTTAATATTGTTATTCATGAGTTTCAGCATTTTGGTATCTAAGAAACTTCTTTATATACACGAGTTTTTATATTTTTTGCCTTGTGGTTCTTGTGAACCACAAGTTCTTTTGCTCAAAAATAATAGGACTCTCATTATACACGTTTCTCGTAATGTCTTTTTCTTTCCCAATAGGGACTGCTTTGCATCTATTTTCGCGTTTTTTTGTAGGTAACAAGCTCAAAAACACTCAAAATGTACCTTTTTGGTAATGTTATTTTATTTCTTCTTATTGGTTGGTTTGCATCCGTTTTAGCGTTTTTCTACGTAAAACACCGAAAAGACACTTTCAGTAATTTTGTTTAAGATTCCCATATAGAGTGACTTGCATGTTGTTTACTGTTAGGGTGCCTAACAAGCTCAAAAACACTCATAAGACAGTTTTCTGGCAAAGACGTTTAATTTCCCCATATATGTGGCTTTGCATGCACTTTAGGGTTTGGTATATAACAGTACGAAAAAAAAGCTAAAATTAACTTTTTTGATAATTGACTCATAATTTCCTGAATTTCCCCAAATTTTGGCATCTCGGTACCTGTGAAGATGAAAAAGAAAAAAATATATCGTATTTTTTTATTTATTTATTTTTTTTTGTCAATAAAAAGTGTTATTTGTGGATTTTAGCTTTTTGGTAAATAATGATCTTAAAAACACTCATAATACACGTTTCTCGTAATGTCATTTCGTTTCCCAAAAATAAGGATCTTTGCATGTATTTAAGCGTTTTTATTGGTAACATGATCAAAAATACTCAAAATATATGTTTTTGGTAATGTTATTCTCTTTCTCCATAAAGTGTGTTTTGCATGCGTTTTAGCGGTTTGGTATATAAGGAGCTCAAAACACTTAAAGGCAAGTTTTTGGAAAAAAAATGCATTTTATTTCCATGTAAAGTGATTCCCCTGCTTTTTAGTGCTTTATTGCCTATCACGCTCAAAAACACTCAAAAGACACTTTTCTGGTAATGTCTTTTTTTTTTCCCACATAAAGCTGGTTTCACATGCAATTTGGGATTTTGGTAACTAAGAATGTAAAAAGCACTCATAATACACGCATTTAGTAAAGTTGTTCTGTTTCTCAATTAAGAGTGTTATTCATGAGTTTCAGCATTTTGGTATCTAGGAAACTTCTCCATATACACGAGTTTTTGCGTTTTTTTGCTTGTGGTTCTTTTGAACTATAAAACATTCATTATACACTTTTCTCGCAATGTCCCTTTGTTTCCCAATATAGAGTGCTTTGTATCAATTTTCGCGTTTTTTTTGTAGGTAACAAGCTCAAAAACACTGAAAATATACCTTTTTGGTAATGTTTTTCTACTTCTTGATATTGGTTTTTTGCATCCGTTTTAGCGTTTTTCTACGTAAAACACTGAGAAGACACATTTTCAGTAATTTTGCTTTGGTTTGCCATATAGAGTGAGTTCTTTATTATTTATCGTTTTGGTGCTTAACATGCTGAAAAACACTCAAAACACAGATTTCTGGTAAGGTTGTTTAATTTCCTCATATGGGAGGCTTTGCATGCACTTTAGTGTTTGGTATGTATGGAGCTCTAAAACACATATTGGCAAGTTCTTGGTAAAAGTTGCTTTTATTCCCATGTAATGTGATTGTGCTCCTTTTTAGTACTTCATTGCCTAACACGCTCAAAAATAATTAAAAGACACATCTGATAATGCCATTTTTTTCCCTCATAAAGCTAGTTTCTTATGCTATTTTGGGTATTGCTAACTAGGAATATGAAAAAACACTCAAAATACAGGCATTTGCTAAGGTTGTTCTGTTTCTCAATTAAGATTGTTATTCATGAGTTTCAGCATTTTGGTATCTAAGAAACTTCTTTATATACACGAGTTTTTGCGTTTTTGTACGTAAAACACTGAGAAGATACATTTTCAGTAATTTTGTTTTGGATTTCCATATAAAGTGAGTTCCTTATTATTTATCGTTTTGGTGCCTAACATGCTGAAAAACACTCAAAAGACAGATTTCTGGTATGGTCGTTTAATTTCCTCATATAGGAGCCTTTGCATGCACTTTAGGGTTTGGTACATAAGAGTCCGAAAAAAAAAACTAAAATTAACTTTTTTGATAATATTCTTTTGTTCATATAATTTTCCTGAATTTTCCCAAAATTTTGGCACCTCGGTACCTATGAAGATGAAAAAAAAAATCCTATTTTTTTTTTCTAAATAAAGAGTGTTATTTGTGGGTTTTAGATTTTTGGTACTTAAGGAACTTAAAAAAAAAAACACTCATAATACACGTTTCTCGTAATGTCCTTTTGTTTCCAAAACATAATGTTCTTTGCATGTATTTAAGCGTTTTTATAGATAACATGATAAAAAAACACCCAAATTACATGTTTTTGGTAATGTTATTCTGTTTTTCCATAAAGTTTGTTTTGCATGCGTTTTAGCGGTTTGGTATATAAAAAGCTCAAAAACATTTAAAGGCAATTTCTTGGTAAAAATTGGTTTTATTCCAATGAAAAGTGATTGCCCTGCTTTTTAGTGCTTTATTGCCTATCACGCTCAAAAACACTCAAGACATTTTTCTGGAAATGTCATATTTTCCCACATAAATCTGGTTTCGCTCGAAATTTGGGTTTTTGGTAATTAAGAATATGAAAAACACTCAAAATACACGAATTTGGTAATTTGGTTTCTCAATTAAGAGTGTTATTCATGAGTTTCAGCATTTTGGTATCTAGGAAATTTCTCCCTATAGACGAGTTTTTGCGTTTTTTGGTTTGTTGTTCTTTTGAACTATAATACACTCATTATACACTTTTCTAGCAATGTCCATTTGTTTCCCAATATAGAGTGCTTTTTATCAATTTTAGCGTTTTTTTGTAGGTAACAAGCTCAAAAACACTCAAAATATACCTTTTTGGTAATGTTTTTTCTATTTCTTGATATTGGTTGGTTTGCATCCATTTTAGCCTTTTTGTACGTAAAACACTGGGAACACACGTTTTCAATAATTTTGTTTTGGATTCCCATATAAAGTGATTTCCTTATTATTTATTATTTTGGTGCTTAACATGCTGAAAACACTCAAAAGACAGATTTCTGGTAAGGTCGTTTAATTTTCTTATATAGGTGGCTTTGCATGCAGTTTAGGGTTTGGTACATAACAGTCCGAAAAAAAAAGCTAAAATCAACTTTTTTGATAATATTCTCTTATCTTATAATTGCCTTGAATTTTCCCAGAATTTTGGCATTTCGGTACCTATGAAGATGAATAACAAGAAAAAAAATCTTATTTTTTATTTTTTTTTATTTATTTTTTCTAAATAAAGAGTGGGTTTTAGGTTTTTGGTACTTAAACTTAAAAACACTCATAATATACGTTTCCAAAACATAAGGTTCTTTGCATGAATTTAAGCGCTTTTATAGATAACATGACCAAAAATACTCAAAATTCATGTTTTTGGTAATTTTATTCAGTTTCACCATAAAGTGTATTTTGCATGTGTTTTAGTGTTTTGGTATATAAGGAGCTCAAAAAGACTTAAAGGCAAGTTCTTATTAAAAACTGGTTTTATTCAAATGTAATGTGATTGCCCTGCTTTTTAGTGCTTTATTGCCTATCACGCTCAGAAACACTCAAAAGGCTTTTTTCTGGTAATGTCATTTTTTTCTCACATAAAGCTGGTTTCGCATGCAATTTGGGGTTTTGGTAACTAAGAATGTGAAAAGCTCTCAAAATACACGCATTTAGTAAGGTTGTTCTGTTTCTCAATTAGGAATGTTATTCATGAGTTTCAGCATTTTGGTATCTAGGAAACTTCTCCATATCCAGAAGTTTTTGCGGGTTTTGCCTTTTGGTTCTTTTGAACTATAAAACACTCATTATACACTTTTCTTGCAATGTCCTTTTATTTCCTAATATAGAGTGCTTTGCATCAATTTTCGCGTTTTTTGTAGGTAACAAGCTCAAAAACACTCAAAATATACCTTTTTGGTAATGTTTTTCTATTTTTTTTTTAAATTGGTTGGTTTGCATACGTTTTAGCGTTTTTTTACGTAAAACACTGAGAAGACACGTTTTCAGTACTCGTAGTTTTGTTTGGATTCCCATATAGAGTGAGTTCCTTATTTATTTATCGTTTTGGTGCCTAACATTCTGAAAAACACTCAAAAGACAGATTTCTTTTAAGGTCGTTTAATTTTCTCATATAGGAGGCTTTGCATGCACTTTAGGGTTTGGTATATAACAGTCCGAAAAAAAAGCTAAAATTAACTTTTTTGATAATTTTCTTTTATCATATAATAGCCCGGAATTTTCCCAGAATTTTGGCATCTCAGTGCCTATGAAGATGAATAACAAAAAAAAAAATTCTTTTTTTTTTTTATTTATTTATTTTTCTAAATAATGAGTGTTATTTGTGGGTTTTAGCTTTTTGGTACTTAAGGAACTAAAAAAACACTCATAATGCATATTTCTCGTAATGTCCTTTCGTTTCCTAAACATAAGGTTTTTTGCATGTATTTAAGAGTTTTTATAGATAACATGATCAAAAACACTTAAAATACATATTTTTGGTAATGTTATTCTGTTTCTCCATAAAAGGTGTTTTGGTTGCGTTTTAGCGTTTTGGTATGTAATGAGCTCAAAAACACCTACAGGCAAGTTCTTGGTAAAATTTGGTTTTATTCTCATGTAATGTGATTGCCCTGCTTTTTAGTGGTTTATTGCCTAACACGCTTAAAAACACTCGAAAGACATTTTCTGGTAATAATATTTTTTTCCTACATAAAGCTTGTTTCGCATGGAATTTGGGGTTTTGGTAACTAAGAATGTGAAAAACACTCAAAATACAGGCATTTAGTAAGGTTGTTCTGTTTCTTAATTAAAAGTGTTATTCATGAGATTCAGCATTTTGGTAAGAAACTTCTTTATGTACACGAGTTTTTGAGTTTTTTGCCTTGTGGTTCTTGTGAAACTATAAAACACTCATTATACATGTTTCTCGTAATGTCCTTTTCTTTCCTAATATAGAGTGCGTTTCATCCATTTTCGCATTTTTTTGTAGGTAACAAGCTCAAAAACACATCAAAATATATCTTTTTGGTAATGTTATTCTATTTCTTCATATTGGTTGGTTTGCATCCGTTTTAGCGTTTTTCTACGTAAATCATTGAAAAGACACGTTTTCAATAATATTTTTGAAATTGCTGAAAAAAACACTCAAAAGACAGGTTTCTGGTAAAGTCGAGTAATTTCTCCATATAGGTGGCTTTGCATGCACTTCAGGGTTTGGTACATTACTCCGGAAAAAGACTAAAATTATTTTTTTATAATGATTTTTTTTTACAAAATTTCCCTGAATTTTTCCAGAATTTTGGTACCTATGAAGATGAATAACAATTTTTTTTTTCTCTATAAAGTGTTATTTGTGTGTTTTAGCTTCTTAAAAACTTAAAAACTTAAAAACACTAATAATACACGATTTTCTTAATGTCCTTTTCTTATACAAACATAGGGTTCTTTACATGTATTTAAGCGTTTTTATAAGTAACATGATCAAAAAAACTCAAAATGCATATTTTTGGTAGTTATTTTGTTTCTCCATAAAGGGTGTTTTACACGCGTTTTAGGGTTTTGGTATGTAAGGAGTTAAAAAACACTTAAAGGCCTGTTCTTCGTAAAAGTTGGTTTTATTCCCAAATTATGTGATTTTTCTGCTTTTTAGTGCTTTGTTGCATATCGCGCTCAAAAACACCTAAAAGACATTTTTCTGGTAATGTCATTTAAGCGTTTTTATTGGTAAGATGATCAAAAACACTAAATATACATGTTTTTGGTAATGTTATTCTATTTCACCATTAAGTGTATTTTGCATGTGTTTTAGTGTTTTGGTATATAAGGAGCTCAAAAAGACTTCAAGGCAAGTTCTTATTAAAAATTGCTTTTATTCTAATTTAATGTGATTGCGCTCCTTTTTAGTGCTTTATTGCCTAACACACTTAAAAACACTCAAAAGACATTTTTCTGGTAATGTCATTTTTTCCGACATAAAGCTGGTTTCTCATGCAATTTGGGGTTTTGGTAACTAAGAATGTGAAAAGCACTCAAAATACACACATTTAGTAAGATTGTTCTGTTTCTCAATTAAGAGTGTTGTTCATGAGTTTCAGCATTTGGGTATCTACGAAACTTCTTCATATACACTAGTTTTTGCATTTTTTTGCCTTGTGGTTCTTTTGAACTATAAAACACTCATTATACACTTTTCTTGCAATGTCCTTTTCTTTCCCATTATAGAGTGCTTTGCATGAATTTTCGTGTTTTTTATAGGTAACAAGCTCAAAAACACTCAAAATATACCTTTTTGCTAATGTTTTTCTATTTCTTTATATTGGTTTGTTTGCTTTCGTTTTAGTGTTTTTTCTACGTAAAACACTGAGAAGACACGTTTTCAGTAATTTTCTTTAGAATTCTCATATAGAGTGAGTTCTTTATTATTTATTGTTTTGGTGCCTAACATGCTGAACAACACTCAAAAGAGAGATTTCTGATAAGGTCGTTTAATTTTCTCATATAGAAGGCTTTGCATGCACTTTAGGGTTTGGTACATAACAGTCCGAGAAAAAAGCTATAATTAACTTTTTTGATAATATTTTTTGATCATATAATTGCCCTGAATTTTCCCAGAATTTTGGCATCTCGGTACCTATGAAGATAAATAAAGAAAAATAAAAAATCCTATTTTTTAATTTTTTATATATCTATTTATTTTTTTCTCAATAAAGAGTGTTATTTGTGGGATTTACCTTTTTGGGACTTAAAGAACTTAAAAACACTCATAATACACGTTTCTCGTAATGTCCTTTCGTTTCCCAGACATAAGGTTCTTTGCATGAATTTAAGCATTTTTATAGATAACATGATCAAACACACTCAAAATACAAGGTTTTGGTAATGTTATTCTGTTTCTTCATAAAGTGTGTTTTGCATGCGTTTGAGCAGTTTTGTAATATAAGGAGCTCAAAAACACTTAAAAGCAATTTCTTGGTAAAAAATGGTTTTATTGAAATATAATATGATTGTCTTGCTTTTGAGTACTTTATCACCTATCACATTGAAAAACACCCAAAAGACACTTTTCTGGTGAAGTCATTTTTCCCCCCCAAAGCTATTTTTGCATGTAATTTGGGGTTTTTGGTAACTAAGAATGTGAAAAGCACTCAAAATACACGCATTTAGTAAGGTTGTTCTGTTTCTCAATTAAGAGTGTTATTCATGAGTTTCAGCATTTTGGTATCTAAGAAATCTCTTCATATACACGAATTTTTGCGTCGTTTGCTTTGTGGTTCTTTTGAAGTATAAAACACTCATTATACACTTTTCTTGCAATGTCCTTTTGTTTCCCAGTATAGAGTGCTTTGCATCAATTTTCGCGTTTTTGTAGGTAAAAAGCTCAAAAACAATCAAAATATACCTTTTTGGTAACGTTTTTCTATTTCTTGATATTGGTTGGTTTGCATTCGTTTTAACGTTTTTCTACGTAAAACACTGAGAAGACACGTTTTCAGTAACTTTGTTTTGGATTCCCATATAAAGTGAGTTCCTTATTATTTATCGTTTTGATGTATAACATGCTTAAAAACACGCAAAACACAGATTTCTGGTAAAGTCGTTTAATTTCCTCATATTGCAGGCTTTGCATGCACTTTAGGATTTAGTACATAACAGTCCGAAAAAAAAAGCTGAAATTATCTTTTTTTATAATATTCTTTTATCACATAATTGCCCTGAATTTTCCCAGAATTTTGGCATCTCGGTACCTATAAAGATGAAAAAAAAAAAAATCCTATTTATTTATTTATATATTTTTTTTTTTTCTAAATAAAGAGTGTTATTTGTGGGTTTTAGCTTTTTGGTATTTAAGGAACTTATAAAAACACTCATAATACACGTTTCTCGTAATGTCCTTTTGTTTCCCAAACATAATATTCTTTGCATGTACTTAAGCGTTTTTATAGATAACATGATCAAAAACACTGAAAATACATGCTTTTGGTAATGTTATTCTGTTTCTCCATAAAGTTTGTTTTCCATGCGTTTTAGCGGTTTGGTATATAAGTTGTTAAAAAACACTTAAAGGCAAATTCTTCGTAAAAGTTGGTTTTATTCCCATGTAATGTGATCGTTCTGCTTTTTAAAGCTTTGTTGCATATCACGCTGAAAAATACTCAAAACACACTTTTCTAGTAATGACATTTTTTTTTTTTTTCCCACATGAAGCTAGTTTTGCATGTAATTTGGAATTTTCGTAACTAAGAATGTGAAAAACACTCAAAATACACAATTTGGTAAGGTAGTTCTGTTTATCGATTAAAAGTGTTATTCATGCATTTATTCATTTTGGTATGTAAGAAATTTCTCTATATACTCGAGTTTTTGCGTTTATTGCCTTGTGGTTCTTTTAAAACTATAAAACACTTATTATACACGTTTCTCGTAATGTCGTTTTGTTTCCTAATATAGAGTGCTTTACATTCAGTTTTGCATTTTTTGCATTAATAAGCTCAAAAACACTCAAAATATATCTTTTTGGTAATGTTATTCTATTTCTTCATATAAGGTGGTTTGTATCCGCTTTAGCGTTTTTCTACGTAAAACACTGAAAAGACACGTTTTCAGTAATTTTCTTTTGGATTCACATATTGGCTGACTTCCATATTATTTATCGTTTTTGTGCCTAACATGCTGAAAACACTGAAAAAAAACAGGTTTCTAGTAAAGTCGTTTAACTTCCCTATATAGGTGGCTTTGCATGCACTTTAATGTTTGATACATAACAATCCGAAAAAAAGCTATAATTAACTTTTATGATAATGTTTTTTTTCCACATAAATTCTCTGAATTTTGGCATAATTTTGGCATCTCGGTACATGTGAAGATCAATAACAAAAAAAAAAACATTTTTTAATTTTTTTATTTATAATTTTTTTTTTTTTCTAAAGAGTGTTATTTGTGGGTTTTAGCTTTTTGGTACTGAAGGAACTTAAAAATCACTTATAATACACGTTTCTCGTAATGTTCTTTCGTTTCCCAAACATAAGGTTCTTTGTATGTATTTAAGCGTTTTTTTTAGATAACATGATCAAAAACACTCAAAATACATGTATTTGGTAATGTTATTCCGTTTCTCCATAAAATGTATTTTGCATGCGTTTTAGCGTTTTGATAAGGAGCTCAATAACACTTAAAGGCAAGTTCTTGGTAAAATTTGGTTTTATTCCCATGTAATGTGATTGCTCTGTCTTTTAGTGCTTTATTGCGTAACACGCTGAAAAACACTGAAAAGACATGCAAAGCCTCCCGTATGAGGAAATTAAAGACCTTTCCAGAAATCTGTCTTTTGAGTGTTTTTCAGCATGTTAGGCACAAAAACGATAAATAATAAGGAACTCACTCTATGTGGGAATCCAAAAGAAAATTACTGAAAACGTGTCTTCTCAGTGTTTTAGGTAGAAAAACGCTAAAACTGATAGAAGCCAGCCAATATCAAGAAGCAGAAAATTATTACCAAAAATGTATATTTTGAGTGTTTTTTGAGCTTGTTACCTACAAAAAAACACGAAAATGGATAGAAAGCACTCTATATTGGGAAACAAAGGGACATTGTGAGAAAAATGTATAATGAATGTTTTATAATTAAAAAAAAAACCACAAGGCAAAAAACGCAAAAACTCGTGTATATGCTGAAACTCATAAATAACACTCTTAATTGAGAAACAATGCGTGTCAAAAATAGTAAAAGGCAAGTTCTTCATAAAAGTTGGTTTCATTCCCATGTAATGTGATTGACCTGCTTTTTGGTGCTTTATTGCCTAACACGCTCAAAAACACTCAAGGACACTTTTCTGATAATGTCATTTTTTTCCCACATAAAGCTAGTTTCGCATGGAATTTGGGAGTTTTGGTAACTAAGAATGTAAAATAAAACACTCAAAATACACGCATTTAGTAAGGTTGTTCTGTTTCTTGATTAAGAAACAGATTGAGTTTCAGTATTTTGGTATCTTAGAAACTTCTCCATACAGTCGAGTTTTTGCGTTTTTTGCCTTGTGATTCTGGAGAAATTATAAAACACTCATTATACACGTTTCTCTTAATGTCCTTTTGCTTCCCAGTATAGAGTGCTTTCCATCCATTTTCGCGTTTTATGTAGGTAACAATTTCAAAAACACTCAAAATATACATTTTTGGTAATGTTATTCTATTTCTTCATATTTGTTGGTTTGCATCCGTTTTAGCGTTTTTCTACGTAAATCTTTAAAAAGACACGTTTCCAGTAATTTTGTTTTGGATTTCCATATAGAGTGACTTTTATATTATTTATCGTTTTGGTGCGTAACATGCTTTTTGGTGCCTTTTGCATCCCAATATAGAGTGCTTTCCATCAATTTTCGCGTGTTTTGTACGTAACAATTTCAAAAACACTCAAAAAATATCTTTTTGGTAATGTTATTCTATTTCTTCAGTTTGGTTGGTTTGCATCCGTTTTAGCGTTTTCTACGTAAAACACCGAAAAGACACGTTTTCAGTAATTTTGTTTTGGAGTCCTATATAGATTGACTTCCTTGGGTTTTATTGTGTTGGTTCCTAACATGCTGAAAAACACACTTGAGACAGTTTTCTGGCAAAGACGTTTAATTTCCCCATATAGGTGGCTTTGCATGCACTTTAGGGGTTTTGTACATAACAGTCCGAAAAAAAGCTAAATTTAACTTTTTTGATAATGTTCTTATTTCATATAGTGTCCTGAACTTTGCCCGAATTTTGGTACCTCGTTACCTGTGAAGATGAATAAGAATGAAAAAAAATCGTATTTTTTTATTTATTTATTTTTTATTTTCAATAAAGAGTGTAAGTTGTGGCTTTTAGCTTTTTCGTACTTAATGAACTTAAAAACACTCATAATACACGTTTCTCGTAATGTCCTATCATTCCCCCAAAAATAGGGTACTTTGCATGTATTTAAGCGTTTTTATTGGTAACATAATCAAAAACACTCAAAATACATGTTTTTGGTAATGTTATTCTGTTTCACTATAAAGTGCATTTTGCATACATTTTAGTGTTTTGGTATATAAGAAGCTCAAATACACTTAAAGGCAAGTTCTTGTTAAAAACAATTTTTTTATTTATTTTTAATTTTTTTTTCTCTTTAAAGAGTGTTATTTGTGGGTTTTAACGTTTTGGTAGTTAAGGAACTTAAAAACAGTCATAATACACGTTTCTCGTAATGTCCTTTCGTTTCCCAAAGATAGGGTTCTTTGCATGTATTTAAGCGTTTTCATAGGTAACATGATCAAAAACACTTAAACATATTTTTTTAATGTTTTTCTGCTTCTCCATAAAGGAGTGTTTTGCTTGCGTTTTAAGGAGCTCAAAAACACATAATGGCAAGTTCTTGGTCAAAGTTGGTTTTATTCACATATTGCCCTGCTTTTTTGTGCTTTATTGCCTAACACGCTCAAAAACACTCAAAAGACACTTCTGGTAATGTCATTTTTTTCCCACATAAAGCTAGTTTTGCATGCTATTTGGGATTTTTCTAAGAATGTGAAAAACAATGAAAATACATGCTTTTGGTAAGGTTGTTCTGTTTCTCAATTAAGATTGTTACTCATGAGTTTCAGCATTTTGGTATCTAAGAAACTTCTTTATATACACGAGTTTTTGCGTTTTTTGTCTTGTGGTTCTTGTGAACCACAAGTTCTTTTGCTGGAAAATAATAAGACACTCATTATACACGTTTCTCGTAATGTTCTTTTGTTTCCCAATAGTGAGTGCTTTGCATCCATTTTCACCTTTTTTGTAGGTAACAAGCTCAAAAACACTCAAAATATACCTTTTTGGTAATGTTATTCTATTTTTTTTTTCATATTGGATCCGTTTTAGCGTTTTTCTACGTAAAACACCAGAAAGACACGTTTTCAGTAATTTTGTTTTGGATTCCCATACAGTTATTTATCCCCATGTTGTTTATTGTTTTGGTGCCTAACATGCTGAAAAACCGTCATAAGACAGTTTTCTGGCAAAGACGTTTGATTTCCCCATATAGGTGGTTTTGCATGCACTTTAGGGTTTGCTACATAACAGTCGAAAAAATTTAGTAAGGTTGTTTCTGTTTTTCAATTAAGAGTGTTATTCATGAGTTTCAGCATTTTGGTATGTAAGAAACTTCTCTATATACACAAGTTTTTGCGTTTTTTGTCTTGTGGTTCTTGTGAAACTATAAAACAATTATTATAGATGTTTCTCTAAATGTTCTTTTGCTTCGTAATATAGAGTGCTTTTACATCCATTTTCGCGTTTTTTTGTAGGTAAAAAGCTCAAAAACAGTTTTTGGTAATGTTATTCTATTTCTTCATATTCGTTGCTTTGCATCCGTTTTAGCGTTTTTTCTACGTAAAACACTGAGAAGACACGTCTTCAGTAATTTTGTTTTGGATTCACATATTGACTGACTTCCATATTATTTATCGGTTTGGTGCCTAACATGCTGAAAAACACTGAAAAGACAGGTTTCTGGTAAAGTCTTTTAATTTCCTCATATAGGTGGCTTTGCATGCACTTTAGGGTTTGGTAAATAAGAATCCGAAAAAAAGCTACAATTAAATTTTTTGATAATGTTTTTTTTCCACATAAATTCTCTGAATTTTGGCAGAATTTTGACATCTCGGTACTTATGAAAATCAATACAAAAAAATGCATTTTTTTAAATTTATTTTTTAATTTTTTTTCTCTTTAAAGAGTGTTATTTGTGGGTTTTAACGTTTTGGTAGTTAAGGAACTTAAAAACAGTCATAATACACGTTTCTCGTAATGTCCTTTCGTTTCCCAAAGATAGGGTTCTTTGCATGT
The DNA here is from genome assembly GCF_035594125.1 of Scylla paramamosain. NCBI lineage: Eukaryota > Metazoa > Arthropoda > Malacostraca > Decapoda > Portunidae > Scylla > Scylla paramamosain. Next base: position 6,785,104 of record NC_087170.1, on the reverse strand, counting down.
ATTTAAGCGTTTTCATAGGTAACATGATCAAAAACACTTAAACATTTTTTTAATGTTTTTCTGCTTCTCCATAAAGGAGTGTTTTGCTTGCGTTTTAAGGAGCTCAAAAACACATAATGGCAAGTTCTTGGTCAAAGTTGGTTTTATTCACATATTGTCCTGCTTTTTTGTGCTTTATTGCCTAACACGCTCAAGCATTTTGGTATGTAGGAAACTTCTCCATATACACGAGTTTTTGCGTTTTTTGCCTTGCGGTTCTTTTGAACTATAAAACACTCATTATACACTTTTCTCGCAATGTCCCTTTCTTTCCCAATATAGAGTGCTTTGCATCAATTTTCGCATTTTTTTTTTTTTTGTAGGTAACAAGCTCAAAAACACTCAAAATGTACCTTTTTGGTAATGTTTTTCTATTTCTTGATATTGGTTGGTTTGCATCTGTTTTAGCGTTTTTCTACGTAAAATACTGAGAAGACACGTTTTAAGTAATTTTGTTTTGGATTCCCATATTGAGTGAGTTGAATATCATTTATCGTTTTGGTGCCTAACATGCTGAAAAACACTCAAAAGACAGATTTCTGGTAAAGTCATTCAATTTCCTCATATAAGAGGCTTTGCATGCTCTTTAGGGTTTGGCACATACCAGCCCGAAAAAAAAAAGCTAAAATCAACGTTTTTTTGATAATATTCTTTTATCACATAATTGTTTTTAATTTTCCCAGAATTTTGTCATCTCGGTACCTATGAAGATGAATGACAAAAAAAAAAAAAAAAAATCTATTTTCTTTTTTATTTATTTATTTTTTCAAAAAAAGTTTTATTTGTGGGTTTTAGCTTTTTGGTACTTAAGGAACTTAAAAACACTCATAATACACGTTTCTCGTAATGTCCTTTCGTTTCCCAAACATAATGTTCTTTCTATGTATTCAAGCGTTTTTATAGATAACATGATGAAAAACACTCAAAATACATGTTTTTGGTAATGTTATTCTGTTTCTCCATAAAGTGTGTTTTACAGGCGTTTTAGCGTTTTAGTACATAAGGAGCTGAAAAACACTTTAAGGCAAGTTCTTGGTAAAAATTGGTTTTATTCGAATTTAATGTGATTCCCCTGCTTTTTAGTGCTTTATATCCTATCACGCTCAAAAACACTCAATATACACTTTTCATGGAATGTCTTTTTTTCCCACATAAATCTGGTTTCGCTTGCAATTTGGGATTTTACTAACTAAGAATGTGAAAAGCTCTCAAAATACACGCATTTGGTAAGGTTTTTCTGTTTCTCAATTAAGAGTGTTATTCATGAGTTTCAGCATTTTGGTATCTAAGAAACTTATCCATATATACGAGTTTTTTGCGTTTTTTGCCTAGTGGTTCTTGTGAAACCATAAAACACTCATTATACACGTTTCTCTTAATGTCCTTTTGTTTCCCAATATAGAGTGCTTTGCAGCCATTTTCGCGTTTTTTGTGGTTAACAGGCTCAAAAACACTCAAAATATACCTTTTTGGTAACGTTATTGTATTTCTTCATATTGGTTGGTTTGCATCCGTTTTAGCGTTTTTCTACGTAAAACACGGAAAAGACACGTTTTCAGTAATTTTGTTCTGCATTCCCATATTGAGTGACTTCCATATTATTTATCCTTTTGATGCCTAACATGCTGAAAAAGGAAACACTCAAAAGAGAGGTTTCTGGTAAAATCGTGTAATTTCTCCATATAGGTGGCTTTGGATGCACTTTAGGGTTTGGTACATAACAGTTCGAAAAAAAAGCTAAAATTAACTTTTTTGATAATGTTCTTTTTTCCACATAATTTCCCTGAATTTTGCCAGACTTATGGCATCTCAGTACCTATGAATATGAAAAACAAAAAACAAAAAAAAAAAATGCTATTTTTTTTTCTCTCTATAAAGTGTGTTATTTATGGCTTTTAGCTTTTCGGTACTGAAGAAACTTAAAAACACTCATAATACACGTTTCTCGTAAAGTTTTTTTTCGTTTCCCAAACATGTATTTAAGTGTTTTTATAGGTAAGATGATCAAAAACACTCAAAATACGTGTTTTTGGTAATGTTATTCTCTTGCTCCATAAAGGGTGTTTTGCATGCGTTTTAGCGTTTTTGTATGTAAGGAGCTCAAAAAATCTTAAAGGGAAGTTCTTGGTAGAAATTGGTTTTATTCCTATGTAACGTGATTGCCCTGCTTTTTAGTGCTTTATTTCCTAACACGCTCAAAAACACTCAAAAAAACTTTTTTATGTTAGTCATTTTTTTCCCACATTTTTATCCCACAATATTTCGCATGCAGTTTGGGATTTTAGTAACTAAGAATGTGAAAAACACCCAAAATACACTCATTTGGTAAGCGTGTTCTTTTTTTTATTCTTCGTAAAATTTGCTTTTATTTCAATGTAATATGATTGTTCTGCTTTTTAGTGGTTTGTTGCACATAACGCACAAAAACACTCAAAAGACACTTTTCTGGTAATGTCATTTATTTCCCACATAAAGCTAGTTTCGCATGTAATTTGGGACTTTCGTAACTAAGAATGTAAAAAACACTCAAAATACACACATTTTGTAAGGTAATTCTGTTTCTCAATCAAAAGTGTTATTCATATGCATGGAAAGAATCCTGGATGGGGAAACGAAAGGACATTAGGAAAAAAGTGAATTATGAGTGTTTTTGTGTTTCTTAGGTACCAAAACATAAAATCGTCTGAACAGTCTGAATTTTTAATGGGGAAACAACATCATTACCGAAACGTTTTTTTTTGGGGGGGGTGGACGAGGTTTCACCGTATTATGTATAGAAACGCCAAAATGCATACTAAGAATCTTATATCAGAAAATAAAAGGACATTATGAGTGTTTTTCAGCTTCTTAAGTACCAAAATGATAAAACGCATAAATAACACTCTATATGAAAAAGCAGAACAAAATTAGCTAAAAATGTGTATTTTTTTGTTTTAATATCGTTAAATAGAAAAAAAACCCTAAATGTATTCTAAGGCCGCATTTCGGCGTTTCAGTGAGAGTTTTTGTACAATTTATTTTGTAGTGGCTCCAAAACACTCAAAATGCAATTTTTTAGTAATGTTATTCTCTTTCTCAATAAAATGTGTTTTACATGTTATTTTGCGTTTTGGAACATAAAATTTAAAAAGCAAGTTTTTGGTCATGTTATTTTTTTATTCCCAAATAGGGCGCTTTTCAAGCTCTTCATCGTTTTGATGTCTCAGACGCTCAACAAAACTAAAAAAGACACGTTTCGCTTCTCCATTACGGAGGCTTTGCATGCAATTTCAGCTTTTGGTACCTAACTATGTAAAACACTCAAAGTACACTTTTTATGCAATGATGTTCTGTTTCTCCATTCAGGCGTTTTAGCGTTTTGGCACGTAAAACGTTTAAAAACACTCAAGATGGAATTTCGTTTCGCCATATAGGATGCCTTGTATGATTTTTGGCGTTTCGGTACATACGAACTAAAAAAAAAAAAAAAATATCCAAAAACACGTTTTTGATAATGTTTTTTCTGTTTCTCCATAAAGAGAGTTTTAGCTTTAGTGTTTTAGCGTTTTAGTGTTTTGATACCTAAGAAACACGAAAGCACTCCTAATACACGTTTCTCGTATTGTTCATTTGACTCCTCATTTAGGATGCTTTGCAAACATATTGGTGGTTATTTAATTAGTAAGCTGAAAACACTGAAAATATACGTTTTTAGTAATTTTATTCTGTTTCTCCATGAAGAGTTTTTCTATTAGATTTAGATTTTTATGTAAAATCCTAAAGAAAATAAAACGTTCTAAAGGAAAATTTTTTTTTTCAAATAGAGAGATTTCCTCGGTTTGCGCTTTGCTGCCTATTACGCTCAAAAACACTCAAAAGACATGTTTCTGGTAATGTAATTTTATTTCAACACATTACTGTCTTTGCATGCGTTTCGGTAAATAAAAATATTGAAAACACTAAAAATATACGTTTTTTTTTAATGTTCTTTTCTCCAAAAACTGCTATTCATGCTTTTTAGTGTTGTATCTAAGAAGCACAAAATCACATAATATTATAATACACCTTTCTCGTAATGTCCTTTCGTTTCCCGTTATAGGGTGCTTTGGAAGCACTTCGGCGTTTCTGATCCTCATAAGCTCAAAAACACTCAAAATACACCTTTTTGGTAATGTTATTTTGTTAATCCATAAAAGGTGTTTCGTACGTAAAAAAAAAAAAAACACTCAAAAGACACGTTTTTTGTAGTTTTACTTTCTCGTATAGGATGCAATCTATAATATTTAGTTTTTTGGAGCGTAACACGCAGAAAACATACAAGTTACACGTTTAAGGTAATGACGTTTATTACCCTGTAAGACAGGTTTTGCACGCTTTTTTTCGCGTTTTGGTTACTAACTGTGAAAAAAAAGTATGTTTTTTGGTAGTTTTGTTTCTCCAAATAGAGAAAATGCACGTTTTTGGTATTATTATTCCCGAAAAGGTGTTTTGCATGTGTTTTTGCTTTTTACTACGTAAGAACAACAAAATCACTCTAAAAATACTTTTTTTAATGTTATTTTCTATTGCCTATAGAGTGCTTTCTATGCACTTTTTGCATTTTGGCGACTATAACATTAAAAAAAAAAAACTCAAAAGACACGTTTCTGATAATGTTATTTCGTTTTTCCATATGAGTTTGCATGTATATAGGCTTTGCATGTATTTTTGCGTTTTCGTAACTAATAAGGCGAAAAAAAATCAAATACACGTTTTTTGTTAATTTTGTGTTTCTCCGTATAGTCATGTGTTTTAGCTTTTTTTTGTATCTAAGAAGCTCAAAAATACTCATACTATACGTTTTTCGTAATATCCTTTCGTTTAATCATATAACATAATTTGCATGCATTTTGATATTTTTTTGTCTTACAAGTTGAAAACTCCCAAAAATCAAGTTTTTCTTAATTTTGTTCTATATTTCTATATAGAGCCCTTGGCCAGTGTCCTTCCTACATAAAAAAAAAAGCCTTCTGGTACCTAAGAAATTCAAAAACACTCATATTACAAGTTTATCGTAATGTCCTTTCCTTTCCTCATAGGAAACTTTAAATGCAATTTGGCATTTTTGTAGGTGAATAACTGAAAAACACTCAAAAATACATATTTTTGATAGTAATAGCGTCTATTAAGAGTGTTTTGTATACGTTACAGTGTTTTTGTTCTTAAGAACGTCAAAAACACCTTCAAGAACTATAATGTTATTTTTTATTTTAATATAAAGTGCTTTCCTTGTTTTTAATTGTTTTGATGTTTAATACGCTCAAAAACACTCAAAACTCAAATTTCTTGTAATGTTGTTTCCTTTCCCCATATATGTGGCTTTGCATGCCTTTTGGCGTTTTGGTAATTACAATGTGAAAAGAACTAAAAGTGCACCATTTTCTGAAGTTTGTTCTTTTTTTTTTCTTCATACAAAATGATGTTCATTCGTTTTAGTGTTCTGGTAATTAATAAGCTCAAAATAAACGTTTCTCATAATGTGCTTTCATTTAATCATATAGGTTCTTTTGCATTCATTTTCGCGTTTCGGTACGTAACAAGGTGAAAAGACCGTTTTTGGTCATGGAAATCTGTTTTTCAATAAAGACTGGTCTTGAAGTGTTTTAGCGTTTTGGTACTTAAAATAAAACTCAAAAAGACTCACATTACACGTTTCTCGGAATGTCCTTTTGTTTTCGCATATAGCGTGCTTTCCATGCATTTTGGCGTTATTGTAGGCAATAAGTGAAAAAAAAAACACTCAAAATACACGCTCTTGGTAATATTATTCTTTTCTTCATAAAGGATGTTTTCCAAGCGTTTGAGCGTTTTGGCACTTAAGAAGGTATAAAAAAAGACAGCAAAATTATTTTTATTCACATATAAGGTACTTTCATTTCTTTCTTTTAGCGTTTTGGTGACCAGCACTCTTAAAAAAACTCAAAAGACACGTTTCTGATAATAACCTTTTGTTTCCCTATATTCCCTATATAGGCTTTAAATGCATTTTGGATTTTTGATACCTAAGAATATGAAAACACTCAAAATACACGTTTTTTTTTATTACATTTTTATTTATCTTTTTTTTTTTATTAATGTCATTCATTTTCTTCATATAGAGTGTTATTCATGTGTTTTAGTATTTTCGTAACCAAGAAGCTCAAAAATACTCATAATACTCGTTTATCGAAATTATTTTTTATCTTTCAATCTAGGGGTCTTTGCCTATACTTTGGCGTTTTGGTTCCTAACAATATTAAAACCACTCAAAGTACATGATTTTGGAAAAGTTACTTTTGTTCCTCCATATAGAGTTCTATTCACGCTTTATAGCGTTTTATTACCTTAGAAGCTCAAAAACACATGATATACGTTTCTCGTAATGCTTTTCTATATAGATTGCTTTGCTTTAACTTTGGTATTTTTGTGCACAAGCTCTAAAACACTTAAGATAACCCTTCTTGGTACAGTTACGGTTTTTCCTTAATAGTCTGCGTTTTAAGTTTTTCGTATATAAGAAGCTTTGAAAACGCTCAACGGGATTGATTTGGCTAATGTTGTTTTTGAATGTCGTTATAGTATGCTTTCCATGCTATTTAGCGTTTTAGTACTTAACACGGAGAAAAAATGCACAAAAGACGCATATCCGGTAATATCCTTTCATTTCCTCAAACAGGTGGGGTTTGCATTGCATTGGTTTGGAGTTTTATTACCTAACAATGTGAAAAAAAAAAAACATTTAAAATACAAGTTGTGATAATGTTGTTCTGTTTCTCCATATGGAGTGCTATTGTTGCATCTCAGGGTTTTGGTACCTAAAAAGCGCAAAAACACTGAAAACAGATTTCTCATAATGTCCTTCCCTTTCCCCTTAAAGAGTGTTTTGCGTACATGTTGGCATTTTTGTACGCAATAAGCTCAAAAACACTCAAAAAATTTTTTTTTTTGTAATGTTTTTCTGTTTCTTCATAAACGATGTTTTGTATGCGTTATAGCGTTATTATGCGTTAAAACCATGAAAATACTTAAAGTACATGTTTTTGGTAATATATATATATATATATATATATATATATATATATATATATATATATATATATATATATATATATATATATATATATATATATATATATATATATATATATATATATTTCTCTGATATAAGGTGCATTCCATAATATCTAGCGTTTTAGTACCTGACACGCAGAAAAAAAAAACTTTTCTGGTTATCTCATTTTGTTTTCCAATATAGAGGGTTTTGTATGAATTTTGGCATTTTGGTGCATTAGAATGTGAAAAACACTCAAAATACGATTTTGATAATGTTATTGTTTCTCTGTAATGGTGTTTTACATATGTTTTACCGTTTTGATCCGAAAGAAGTTCAAAACACTCAAATGACACGTTTCTCATAAAATAATTTCTTTTCCACATAAAGTGGCTTTGCATGCACTTTTGTGCTTTACTAACTATATAAAAACTCTCAAAAAACACGTTTTAGTTATTCTGATTCTCTATATACAATGCTATCCATGAGTTTTTAGTGTTTTAATACCTATGATGCTCAAAAAAACACATTAAAAACATATCTCATAATGCCATTTCATTTCCTCATATAGGATTCTTTCTGTGCATTTAGGCATTTAGGTACTTAACAAGGTAAAAAAAAAAACACTCGAAAACACGTTATTTCGCAATGTTCTTTTTCTCCATAAAGAGTGCTGGTTAAGCGTTTTAGCGCTTTGGTACCTAAAAATTCATAATATTCTTTTCCATAATGTCCTTTCGTTTTCCAATATAGGGTGCTATGCATGCATTAACAAGCTGAAAATCACAAAAAAAATACACGTTTTTGTGAATGTTATTTATTTTCCCTATAAACGATGTTTTGCATGCGTTTTTCTTTTTTCATACATAAGTAGCTTAAAAACATTTAAAAACACGTTTTTTTTTTATTCTTATATATGGTGCTTTCCACATTATTTTAACGTTTTGGTGCCCTAACACACTAAAAAAAAAAAAAGACATGTTTCTTTTAATGTCTTTTATATCCCCATGTAGTGGGTTTTGCATGCATGTATTTAATTCTCAAAATAATCATTTAAATAAAGTTGTTATGTTTCTCCATATAGAGTGCTATTCATTTGTTTTAGGGTACCTAAGAAGCTCAAAACACTAACAATACACATTTCTCGTGATGTCCTTTCGTTTCCTTATGTAGGATACTTTGCATGCATTTTGACGATTTTATACCTAGTAAGCTCAAAAAATGCAAAAATACACGTTTTTTTTTGTAATTTTATTAGTTTTTTTTTTTCCATAAAGAGTGTTTTGTAAGTGTTTCAACATTTTATGTCAAAAGAACCTAATGAAAACACTCTAAAAACACGTTTTTATTAATGTTGTTTTGTATTTCCTAATATGGTATTTTCTATGCTTTTAAATGTTCTCGTGCCCAACACGTTCAAAAACACACAAAAGACACGTTTCTAATAATGCCTTTTCGTTTCCTCATATAGAGGGCTTTTCTTTTTTTTTTTTTTTTTGTTGGGGGCGGATATTTAATACTTGCAAATGTGAAAAACACTCGAAATAAACGTTTTTGTTAATGTTGTTTCTTTTTTCATTTAGAGAGCTATTCCTGTGTTTTAGCGTTTGGTAACAAATATCAAAAACACTCATAATACAGGTTTCACTTTATGTCTATTTGTTTCCGCAAACAGGATGTTTTCTATGCTTTTTGGCGTTTTTGTATCTAACAAGGTGAAAAATAAGAAACAAAACATTTTTTGATAATATTGTTCGTTTTAGCGTTTCGGTACATAAAAGCCTCAAAAACAATTCTAATACACGTTTATTATAATGACCTTTTGTTTTCACATATAGTGTGGTTTCCATACACTTTCCCATTTTTCAATGTAACAAACTAAAAAACACTCAAAGTACATGATGTTGGTAATGTTATTCTGTTTCTTCGTATAGGGAATTTTGCCTGCGTTTTAGCGTTTTGGTACGTAAGACGCTTAAAAAAACACTAAAAAGACACATTTTTGGTAATGCTGTTTCATATTCCCATAGAGGGTGCTTTCCATTCTATATAGTGTTTTTTTCCTAACACGATTAAAGAGACACGTTTTGTGTCTGGTAATGTTGTTTCATTTCGCCTTTTTGGTGACTTTCCATGCATTTTGAAGTTTTAGTACCAAAGAATGTAAAAAAAAAGAAAAACACTCAAAATACACTTTTTTTTAATGTTGTTTCTCCAAATAGGGTATTATTTACGCATTTTATAATTTTGGCAAGAGGAACAAAACCACACATATTACATGTTTCTCGTCGTGTCCTTTTGTTTCCTCATATATGATGCTTTCCATGCATTTCGGAGTTTCAGTACGTAAGGAGGTAAAGAGCACTTAAAATACACATTTTTGATAAGGATGCTTCTTTAATCCATATACAGTGTTATTCATGCGTTTCAGCGTTTTGTTAACTCAGAAGATAAAAGAAAAAAAAACACTTATAATACACGTTTCTCGTAATGTTCTTTCCTTTCCCTATATAGGGTATATTGAATGCATTTTGGGGTCTTAGTAAGAAGGTAAAAAAAAAACATTTTAATGACACGTTTTTAGTAAAGTTGTTTTGTTTTCCCTTATGGGTGACTTCACTTCTTTTTACCGGCTTCGTTCCTAACACACTTAAAATAATCAAAATATACGTTTCTAGTAATGTTGTTTTGTTTTCCCCATATTGGATGCTTTGCAACATTTTCACGTTTTTGTAACTAACAATGTAAAAAGATAAAAAAAAAAAAAAACGTTCAAAATACACGTTTTTGGTATATGGTTATTACGACAAACGTGTATTATAAGTGTTTTTGATATTTGGTGAAAAAGAAAAACGATAAAATGCACGAATATTACTCTATATATAGAAAGAGAACATCTTCACTAAAAACGAGTATTCTAAGTCTATTTCAGTCCAAAACACCTAGTATGGGGAAAATAAACGATATTTCCAGAATCATATCTTTTTCAGTGTTTATGAGCGTATTAGGTACCAAAACGCTAAAAGAAAAACAAGAAAAAAAAAACATGGAATCCTCCATAAACGGGAAAGCAAAACAACACAAACAAAAACGTGTATTTTGAGTATTTTTGAGCTACTTACGTATCAAACTGCTAAAATGGCATGAAAAACACACATGGATAAACTCAATAACTCTATCAAAAACATGTATTTTGAGAGTTTTTGAGCTTGTTACATACAAAAACGACAAAATGCATGCAAAATACACTATATAGGGAAACGAAAAAAACTTTACGAGAAACGTGTACCAAAACCATGAAACGTATGAATAGCACTCTATATGGAGAAACAGAAGAATAAAAAAAAAAAAAGTGCATTTTGAGTGATTTCAAGTTTTTAGGGACCACAACGCGAAAATGCACAAAAAGCATGCTATATGGGAAAGGATACGACATTTCCAGAAATGTGACTTTTGAGTGTTTAAGAGTGTGTTAGCACCAAAACGATGCTGAGAGGCATGGAAAGCACCCCATAAGGGAAAACGAAAAGAACATTACAAAAAAAAAAAAAAAATCTTTTCTGAGTGTTTTTGAGCTACATACTTACCAAAACGATAAAACGCGAGCAAAACACCCTTTACAGAAAAACAGAATAACAATACACGTTTTTGGTAATATTGTTCTCTTTCTCCATATACAGTCCTCTTCATGCTTTTAAACGTTTTGGTACCTAAAAAGCTCAAATGCACACATAATAAACGTTTCTCGTAAAGTCTTTTCTTTTCTTTGAGAGAGTATTTTGCATGCATTTTTGTGTTTTTACACGTAAAAAGCTCAAAAACTCGAAATACACGTTTCTACTAATCTTATTATGTTCCTCCACAAAGTTTGCATAGATTTTAGAGTTTTGAAGCATAAGTAGATGGAAAACACTCAAAAGACACGCTTTTGATAATATTATTTTGTTTTTCAATATAGGCATGCTTTTTTAGCATTCTCATAAACACACAAAAGGCACGCTTTTTGAAAATATTTTGTTTTGTTTTTCAATATGCTTTTTAGCACTCTCAAAAATACTTATGAAATGTTTCTGGAAATGTTTCGTTTTCCCATAGATAGTGTTGTGCATGTATTTTGACGTTTTGGTACATAACACTGTGAAAAAACAATAAAAATACACGTTTTTGGTAATGTTATTCTGTCTCTCCATATAGAGTGCTATTAACAGATTTTCGTGTTTTGGTACCTAAAAAGTTCAAAAACACTAATAATACACATGTCTCGTAATATCCTTTTGTTTCCCCAAATGGGTTTATTGCCTTGCATTTTTTTTTCATTTTCGTAAGTGAAAATGTGAAAAACATACTAAATATCCATTTTTGGTGATATTGTTCTGTTTCTTCATATATAGTGCTATTCATGTGTTTTAGCGTTTTCCTAGCTAAGATTCTAAAAAGACACATAAAAGGAGATTTTTGTAATTCACCATATATGGAACTTTACATGCATATTTGCGTTTTTATACGAAAGAAGATGAAAAAAAAAAATAATGTTATTCTGTTTCTCGATAAAAGGTATTTTGCATATATTTTAATGTTTTGTAAAATAGCTCAATATCACTCAAAAGACACGTTTTTGTTAATTTTGTTGTGTTTTCTCAAATAGTGATCTTTCGATGCCTTTTTTTTTTAGTGTTTTGGTGCCTAAAACGCTCGTAAAGACTCAAAAAACATGTTTGTGGAAATGACGTTTAGTTTCCCTGCTGATGGAGCATTGTATGCATTTTGATTTTTTTTTTAATACCAGTGCGAAAACACTCAAAATAAACGTTTTTTCAGAGTTCTATTCATGCGTGTTCGTTTTTTGGTACGTAATAAGCTCAAAAAAACTCACAAAATACTTTTCTCGTAATGCTTTTCTTCCTTTCCCTATGAAGGTAATTTTGCATTTATTTTGTCGTTTTTTCTCCGTAGCAACATGAAAAACACTGAAAATTTTCATTTTTTGTTAATATTATCCCGTTTTTCAAGAAAGGGTGTTTTGCACGCGTTTTGTCATTTTGGCACGTACGTAGCTCAATAACACTCAAAAGAAAATTTTTTTTTTTTTACGTTCTTTTTGTTTCTTTTATAGGGTGCTTTCCATGCTTCCCATCATCGTCTTAGTGACTAACACGCTCTTATACACACAAAAGACACATTTCTGGAAATCTCGTTTCCTTTCCCATATAACATGCTTTTTGTGCATTTTGGCGTTGTGGTCCTTAACAACTTGAAATCACTCAAAATACACGTTTTTTTTTTTTTTAAATCTATAGAGCGCTATTCATACGTTTAAGGATTTTGGTACACGTTTCTCGTAATGTTTTTCTTTCTTTCCCTATGTAGTGTACTTTGCATGCATTTTGTCGTTTTTGTACGTAACAAGCTCAAAATTCTCAAAATACATGTTTTTGGTAAAGTTATTGAGTTTATCCATAAATGTATTTTGCATGCCATTTTAGCGGCTTGATACGTAAGTAGCTCAAAAACACTCAAGATGAACGCTTTTAGTTGTGTTGTTTTGTTTTCCCATTTATGGCGGTTTTTTTTTTTCTAGCGTTTTGGTACTTAATACGCTCATAAACAATGAAAACATATAATTCTGGAAATATTTTTTATTTTCCCCATACTGGGTACTTTGGCTCGAAATACACTTAAAATACTCGTTTTTTGGTGATGATGTTCTCTTTCTATATAGAGAATAATATTCGTGGATTTTATCGTTTTGTTACCTATGAAGATCGAAAACACTCATAATACACGTTTGTCGTAATATCCTTTCGTTTCCCCATATAGGATGCAATGCGTGCATTTTGGCGATTCGTTACCTAACAATGTGAAAAAAAAAAAAAAACGTTTCTGGTAATGTTTTTCTGTTTATATATAGAGAGTTTTTCACACGTTTTAACGTTCTGTTACATATAACCCTTCAAAATTCGTAATAACATATAATGTACCCTTATTTTCTTATATAGAGTGCTTTGCATCCATTTTTGGTATTTTTCTACGTAATAATCATAAAGACACTCAAAATGCACGTTTATAGTAATATTATTCTGTTTCTCCATTAATTTTTTTTCCATGCGGTTTAGCGTTTTGTTTTTAGGTAATGTTAATATATAGTCCCATATATGTGCTATTCATGCTTTTTAGTGTTTTCTAAAAAAAAAAAAAACTCCCTAAAGATACATTTTTCTATTGTCGTTTCGTTTAACAATGTGGCAGTCTTTCCATTCATTTTAGTGTTTTGATACCTAACAATGTTAAAAAAAAACTTTTAGGTTTCTAGGTTTACACGATTCGTTTCCTTTATCTTATGGGGTGATTTGCATTGATTTTGGCGTTTTTATACTTAACAAGCTCAAAAACACTTTTGTAATGTTATTCCATTTCTATATAAAGGATGTTTTGCACCCTTACGTACGTAAGAAAGTATAAAAAACACTCTAAAGCCATACGTGGAAATTTATTTTATTTATTTTATTTATTTATTTATTTATTTATTTACAAATAGAGTCCTTTCAATGCTTTTTACCGTTTTGATGCCTATCACGTTCAAAAAGCTGTCAAAACTCACGTTTCTGATAGTGTCTTTTCCATTCCCTACATAAGGCTCTGCAAGCATTATAGCATTTTGGTACCTAAAAATGTGAAAAACACTAAAACTACACATTTTAATTAATATTGTTCTGTTTCTCCATATAGCGTGCTATTCATGCGTTTTTATATTTTGATACGTAAGCTGAAAAAAAAAAAAAAACATAACATACATTTCGCGTAATATCCTTCAGCTTTTCTATATACTTTGCAGGCATTTTGGCATTTCGGTGCCTTTGAATATGAAAAACACTCATAATGCAAATTTTTGGTAATGCTATTCTTTCTCCATTAAGGGTGTTTTGCATGGGTTTTGGCGTGTGTACGTAAGAAAGATTAAAAAAACACTCAAAATGCACTTTTCGGGTAATGTTTTTTTTATTCCCAAATAGACTACTTTCCTTGTTTCAAGCCTTTTGGTGCCTGACTTGCTAAAAAAAAAAAAAAAAAAAACCTAAAAGACACGTTTCTGTTTATGTCGTTCCATTTCACAATGTAGGGGGTTTTGTATGAATTTTTGTGTTTTAGTACCTAGCAATGTGAAAACACTTAAATTACACATTTTTGTATGTAGTAAGCTGAAAAACATTCAAAATGAATTGCTATTTAGATACGTTTTAAACTATTGGTGCTCGTACATAAGATGTTTAAAAACGTTCGAAACACGTTTTTTATTATAATATTTTTGTATTCCCTTACAAGGCCCTTTCTATGTTATTTAGCGTTTTGGTGTCTAACACAATGAAAATCACACAAAAGTCAAGTTTCTAGAAATGTCATTACATTTCCTCATAGAAGGTTTTGAATATAATTTGGCGTTTTGGTGACTAACAATATGAAAAATACTTTAATTACACTTTTTTTCATATACATCACTATTCATTTGCTTTAGCATGTTGGTACTTAAGAAGCTCAAAAACACTCATAATACACATTTTTTTTGTAATGTCCTTTCCTTTCCCAAAATAGGATGTTTTGCATTTATTTTAGCGCTTCGGTACCAAACTCGGTAAAAAAAAAAAAACACTCAAAAAACACATTTTTGGTAATGTTCTTTTCTTTACAAAAAGTGGTACTTACGCGTTTTAGCGTTTTGATAATTAAGGAACCCAAAAACACTCTTGTATCCTTGTAGTGCCCTTTCTTTTTCCTCTAATTGGTGGTTTGCAAACATTTTGTTGTTTTTGGTACTTTAGCTCACAAATACATAAAATTAACGTATTAGGCAATGTTATCACGTTTCTCCGTAAAGGTTGTTTTCCATGCGTTTCAGCGTTTTCGAGCGTAAGAGGGTCAAAAACATACTAAAGATACGTTTTTTTGGAAATGATATTTTGTATTGTCAATTACGGTGCTGTCCGTGCTTTTTAGCGTTTTAGTGCCTAACAAGCTAAAAAAAAAAAAAAACAGTCAAAAGACACGTTTCTGGTAATGTCGTTTCATTTCTTTATATAAAAGACTTTGAGTGGGTTTTTGGTGTTTTACTATTTGGCAATGAGAAGAATAATCAAAATGCACGTTTTAGATAAGGTTGTTCTGTTTCTCCATATCAAGAACTATTTATAGGTTTTATCATTTTGGTACCTAAAACCTCAAAAAACTCTTGTAAAACGCGTTTCTCGTAATATAATTTCGTTTCCCAATATAGCGAAACGTATGCATTTTGGTGCTTCGGTACAAAATATGGTGTAAAACAGTGAAAAAAAAATCGTTTTTGATATTGTTTCTGCATTAAGAATGCTATTCGGGCAATTTTTGTTTTTGTTCCTAAGAAATGAAAAAAAAAACATTCATAACACACGTTTCCTTTAATTTTCCTTTCGTTTCCCCACAAAGGGTCCTTTATACGCGTTTCGGGGATTTTGTACGCAACAAACTCAAAAACACTTAACATACACGTTTTTGCCAAAGTTATTCTCTTTCTTTATCAAAGATGTTTTACATGCGTTTTAGTGTTCTGAAACTTTATAAACACTTACAAGCACTTATAAACACTTTAAAAAGACGTCTTTGGTAATGTTATTTTGTTTTTCCATATATGGTGCTTTCCATGTTATTTAGCATTTTGGTGCCTAAAACGCTGAAAAAAAAAGGACACGTTCTTTAATGTTCCATTTCCCCGCGTAGGAGGTTTTGGCAAGCATTTTCGCGTTTTAGTACCTAACAATGTGAAATAAATAAACACAAATTGAACTTTTTTCGCAATGTACTTTTTCTCCATGCAGTGTGCTACTTATGCGTTTTAGCGTTTTGGTACCTAAGAAGCTCAAATCATTCATAATTCACGTTCCTCGTAATATCCTTTCATACTCTCCTATTGGATGCTCTGCATACCTGACGAGGTTAAAAAATACTCAAAAAAGACGTTTTTAGTAATATCCTTTTTTCTGTTTTAAGAATACTATTCACGCGTTTTAGTGTAATTTCGTTTCGCCATATAGGGTGCTTTGCATGCGTTTTCGCATTTCTGTAAGTAATCATCAGAAAAGAACAAAAAAAAAATCTCAAAAATGCATGTTTTTTTTTTTTTTTTTAATATTAACATGTTTCTCCATTAAGGGAGTTTTCCAAGCGTTTGAGCGTTTTGGTACGTAAGAAGCTAAATAAGAGAAAAAAAAAACACTAATATTATGTTTTTAGTGATATTCTTTTCTATTCACATATAGGGTATTTTCCATTTTTTTTTTTATGGTTTTTGTGCGTAAAATGCTGAAAACACTCAAAGTATACTTTTATGTCAATGATGTTTCCTTTCTCTCTATAGAGGCATGCATTTTGGACTTTTCGTACCTAACAATGTCAAAAACACCCAAATACATGTTTTTGTTATTGTTATTCTTCTTCTATATAAAGAGTGTTATTTATTCGTTTTAGTAATTTGGTAATAAAGAAGCTAAAAAAAGAGTCCTCATACACGTTTCTCGTAATGTTCTTTCCTTTTTAAATAAAATTGCACTCATTTTGGCGTTTTAGTATTTTGGTAATAAAGAAGCTTAAAAACAGTCCTTATACACGTTTCTCGTAATGTTCTTTCCATTTTAAATAAAATTGCACTCTGACGTTTTGTTTCCTAAGAATGTGAAAAAAAAAAACACTCAAAGTACACTTTTTTTTGGTATAGTTTGTTGTTTCTTTATATAAAGTTCTATTTATTCGTTTTATCATTTCGATACCTTAGAAGTTTAACAACACTTATAATTCACGTTTCTTGTAATGCTCTTTCGTTTCACCACATAGAGTGATTTGATTTAATTTTGGCGTTTTTATACATAACTAGATCAAAAACACAAAAATACACCTTTTTGGTAAGGTTATTTTGTTTTTCAATAACGCGAGTTCTGCATGCGTTTTGGGGTTTTGGTATGTAAGAAGCTTAAAAACACTCAAAACACATGTTTTGGTAATGTTGTTTTGTATTCTCTTATAGAGTACTTTCCATTCTATTGAGCGTTTTAGTGCTTAACACGCAGAAAAACATAATAAGCATGTTTCGGGTGGTTTCCTTTTATTTCTTTAAATATAAAGCTTTGCATGCATTTTGGAGTTTTAATACCTAATAATGTGCACAACGCTTTAAATAGATATTTTGATAGTGTTGTTCTGTTTTTCCATGTACGATACTGTTTTTGCTTTTTTAGCGATTTCGTACCTAAAAAGCTGAAAAAACACACATATTATACGTTTTTCGTAATTTCTTTTCGTTTCCCCATATAGGATGCATTACATATATTTTCGCATTTAGGTACCTAACAAGGTTTCGGTTATTCTATAATTTATTTTATTCACGCGGTTTTTTTTTTTTTTTTTTTTGCGTTTTGGTATCTAAAGAAAAAAAAAAAAAAACACTAATAATTATAAACGTTTCTGTTGATGTCCTTTCTCTTCACCATAAAGGTTATTTTGTATGCATTTTTGCTTTTTTTGTAGGTAACATATCAAAAACACTCAAAATACACGTTTTTTTTTATGTTATTTTGTTTCTACAAAAAGACTGTTTTGAATGCGTTTTTTTTGGTACATAAGAAGGACAAAAACAGTCAAAAGACAAATTTTTGGTAATGCTTTTATTCCCATATAGGATGATTTCCCTGCTTTTTAGCGCTTGGTTGCCTGACACATTCAAAAATACTTAAAACACACTTTTCTGATAGTGAACGCGAAAGCGAGTTAAAACAAAACTATATGGAGAAACAGAATAACATTAACAAAAACGTATGATTTGAGTTTTTTACATCGTTAGGTACCAAAACTCTATAATGCATGGAAAGCCTGTTATATGTGGGAACGAAACGACATAACAAGAAACGTATCTTTTGAGCGTTTTTATGAATGTTAGGAAACAAAATAATAAAAAAGTATGGAAAACACCCTATATGGGAACAGAAAACAACATTATCAAAAACGAGCCTTTTGAGTGTTTATGAGTGTGATAGGCACTAAAACGATAAAAAGCATTGAATGCTTCCTATATGAGATAATTACCAAATGAGACATTACCAAAAACGTCTCTTTTTAGTTTTTTTTTTTTCTAACTACTCTCGTTCAAAAAATGATTAAACGAATAGTTTAGAAACAGTATAACATCACCAAAAACGTGTATTTTGAGTATTTTCATCTTCTTACTTAGAAAATGCCAAAATGTATGCAAAACACTCTATATGAGGAAACAAAAGACTTTACGAGATATATGTATTATAACAGTTTTTGATCTTAGGTATCAGAATGCTAAAACGCATAAATATCAGTTTTTTATAATTTATTTTTTTAAAAAGAGCAACATTACCAGAAACGTGTTTTTTGAGTGTTTTCACCTTGTTAGGTATAAAAATGCCAAAATGCATGCAAAACCCTTTACATGGCGAAAATGAAATAAAATTACCAGAAACGTGTTTTTTCAATATTTTTTTTCCAATATTTTTAGCTCTAAAAAAAAACATGGAGAACACCCTGTATGGAAATACAAAACATAACTAAAAACGTGTCTTTTCAATGTTTTTGATCTTTATACGTACCAAAACGATAAAACGCATGCAAAACACCCTATAAGGAGAAACAGAATAACATTTCCAAAAACAAGTATTTTGAGTGTTTTTTTTTTTTAGCATGTTACGCAGTAAAACGAGAAAATGCCTGCAGAATAATCTATATATGGAAACGAAAAAAAAAAAAAACATTACGATAAACATGTATTATGAGAGTTTTTAAGCTTCTTAGGTACATATACTCTAAAATGTATGAATAGCACTCAATATATGTACCAAAATGTTAAAACGCATTTCTATGTGAAGAAATATAACATTATTACCAAAAACTGTATTTTGAGTGTATTTCACATAGGTACGAAAACGCAAAAATGCATGCAAATCTTCCTAAAAGATTTCCAGAAACGCGTTTTTTAAATGTTTATGAGCGTGCTAGGCACCAAAACGACATAAATAATGGAAACTACTTAATATTGAAAACAAAACAATATTACCTAACCGTGTCTTTTCGATGTTTTTTTTTAAGCATTTACGTCCCATAAGGCAGAGACGCATGCAAAGTATAACTTTAACAGAACGAGTATTTTGAGTTTTTTTTTTTTAGCTTGTTAAGTAGAAAAAAAATCCAAAATGCATGTAAAATACTCTATATGGGGAAAAGAGAAGACGTTATGAGAATCGTGTATTATGAATGTTTTTGACTTTCTTACGTACCAAAGCGCGAAAGCGCAAGCATAGCACTCTAAATGAATGAAACAAACAACATTACTAAAAACGTGTATTTTAAGTGTATTTCACATTAATAGTTACCGAAAGACCAAAATGCATGCAAAACATGCATTTTGGTCTTTTGGTACATATTAATTGATTTGTGAAAAAAAGAGATTTAACGAAATGTTAATTTTGGGTGTTTTTAGGTGTGTTAGACAAAACTTTAAAAAGCGCAGATATCACCGTATATAGGAAAAGAAAACAACATTACGAAAAACGTGTCTTTTGTCTTTTTTGAAATTCTTACCAAAATGATAAAAGGTATGCAATACTACCTTTATGGAGAAACAGAATAAAATTACCAAAAAACAAGCTTCTTAGGTACCAAAACGTTAAAACTCATGAATAGTACTCTACATGAAGAAACAAAACAACATTACCAAAACGTGTATTTGAAATTTGTTTCCAATTCTTTAGTGCCAAAACGCCAACTTTCATGCATTCATTAATTGGTAAAATAAAATGGCATTACTATAATCGTGTCTTTTGCGTATCTTTTCAGCATGTTAGGCTCAAAAATGTTAAATACCATGGAAAGCAC
The DNA here is from genome assembly GCF_035594125.1 of Scylla paramamosain. Taxonomy (NCBI): domain Eukaryota; kingdom Metazoa; phylum Arthropoda; class Malacostraca; order Decapoda; family Portunidae; genus Scylla; species Scylla paramamosain. The sequence goes on along the minus strand of NC_087170.1, from coordinate 6,765,105 downwards.
CCTGTATGTCAATACAAATCATTACCAAAAACGTAACCTTTAAGTCTTTTTAAACTTCTTGCATTTCAAAACGTTAAAATGCATTTAAAGCACCCTGTATAGAGATGCCGAATAACATTAACAAAAACGTATATTTTGAGTGTTTTTTACTATATTACATACACAAACACCAAACATCATGCAAAGCATCACAATAAGGAAATAAAAAGGACGATAGTAGTAGTGTCTTATTATTATTATTTTTTTTACCAAAACTCTAAAACTTTTAAATAGCACTCTGAATAAAAATAAATAATAAAAAAAGAACCTTACCAACAACGTGTATTTTGATTTTTTTTTTTACATTGTTAGTTACAAAAACGTGAAAATGCATGCAAAGCATCCAATATAGGAAAACGAAACCAAATTTAAAAACGTATATTTTCATTATTTTGTGCGAATTAGGCACCAAATCGGCAAAAAGAAGGGAAGTCACCCATAAGAGAATACAAAACAACTTTACTAAAAAAAACGTGTCATTGTAGTGTTTTTTTTTTTAGTTTCTTACTAAAACGCCAAAATGCATTCAATGCACCCTTTATAGAGAAAGGAAAGAACATTATGAGAAACGTGTATTAGGAGTGTTTTTTTTATTTTTATTTCTTTTTTTTTACCTCTTAGTTATCAAAACGCTAAAACACATAAATAGCACTGTATATGGAGTATAGGAACATCCTTATAAAAAAAAAAAAATGTGTATTTTGAGGGGTTTTCACCTTGCTTCATACTAAAACTCCGAAATGCTTGCAAAACATGAAATGAGGAAACAAAAGGACATTACGAGAAACATGTAATATGTGTGGTTTTGAACCTGTTATGTACCAAAATGATTAAATGCGTAAATAACACAATATTTGGAGAAACAGAACATTAACAAAAACGTGTATTTTGAGGTTTTTTTTCACATTCTTTGCCAAAATGCATAGAAAGCCCCCAAAAAGGGGAAATGAAACAACATTACCAGAAACGAAACGCATCTTTTCATTGTTTTTAATCGTGTTAGGCACAAAGACAATATGTAGAATGGAAAGCACCCTCTATGGAAATACAAAAGAGCATTACCAAAAATGTTTCTTTCCAGTATTTTTAAGCGCCTTACGTACCAAAACGCTAAAACGCATGCAAAGCTCCCTCTACGAAGAAACAGAATAGCATTACCAAAATCATGTACTTTGAGTGTTTTCGAGTTTGTTACATTAAAAAATGGGAAAGTGGCATTTTGGTACCTTAGAGGATGAAAAACACTCAGAATGCTAATTTTTTCGTAAAGTTTCTCCATTAAGGGTGTTTTGCATGATTTTGGCATGTGTGTACGTAAGAAAGATAAAAACACTCAAAATGCACGTTTCGGGTAATGTTTTTTTCATTCCCATATAGAGTGCTCTCCATATTTGAAGTATTTTGGTGCCTGACTTCCTGAAAAACACCTAAAATACACGTTTCTGTTACTGTCGTTTCATTTCACATTATAGGAGGTTTTGCATGCATTTTGGTGTTTTGTTACCTAACAATGTGAAAACACTTAAAGTACACACTTTAAGCATTTTTTTTCATATAGTTTACTATCAACGCTTTTCAGCTTTTTGATACGTAAGAAACTCAAACACATTTCTCGTAATATTCTTTCATTTTTCCACATATGGTGTTTTTCATTTCTCGTAATATTTTTTCCTTTTCCCATATATGGTGTTTTACATGTATTTTGGTGACTTCTACGTAATAAGCTAAAATGAAACACACAAATACACTTTTATGATAATGTTTTTCTGTTTCTCCAGTGAGGATTTTTTTTTTTTTATATACGTTCTGTTTTAATACGTAATAAGGTCAAAAACAATCTAAAGACAGGTTTTTTTTGGTAATGTTATTTTGTATTCCCATATAGTATTCTTTCCATCCCTTTTATCGTTTTGGTGCCTCACACGTTCAGAGAGACTCAAAACGACACGTTTCTGGTAATGTCGTTTCGTTTAAATATACACGTGGCTTTTCATGCATTTTGACTTTTTTTTTTTTGTGACTAAGATGTGAAAAAAGTCAAAATACTCGTTTTAGGTAATGTTCTGTTTCGCCATATAAATTGCTATTCGTGCGTTTTAGTGTTTTGGTATCTAAGAAGTTCAAAACACGTTTCTCGTACTTTCCTTTTCTTTTCCCAAATAGGAGGCTTTGTATGCATTTTGGCTATTCGGTACATAACAATGTGAAAAAACTCAAAAAACACGTTTTTGGTAATGTTGTGTTTCTCCATGCGTATTAACGTTTTGGTACCTAAGAAACTAAAAAAACACTGATAATGCACGTTTCTCATAATATACTTTCTTTTCCCCATATAGAATGCTTTACAAACATTTTGGAGTTTTTTTTATAACAAGCTCAAAAACACTCAAAATTCACGTTTTTGGTAATGTTATTCTGTTACTCTATGAAGGATGCTTTGCATGCGTTTTTGCTTTTTGGTATGTAAGAAGCTAAAAAAAAAAAATCAAAAGACACGTTTTTTGGTAATATTATTTTTGTTCCAATAGAGGATTATTTCTTTAAATTTTGGATTTTTTTCTGCTTTCAACGCTCAAAAGCACTCAAAACACACATTTCTCTTAATGACCTTTCATTTCCACATGTAGGATATTTTGCATGCATTTTAGCGATTCTTTACATAACAAGGTGAAAAACATTAAGACCCGTTTCTGGTAATACACTTTTTATATGTAATAAGCTTAAAAACATTCAAAATAGACGGTTTTTGTAATAATTTTTGTTTCTCCTAAATTGTGTTTTTACATGCATTTTAAACTATTGGTGCTCGTACATAAGATGCTTAAAAACGTTCAAAACACATGTATGTTTATGATATTTTTTTTCCCCCTACAGGATCCTTTCTATGCTATTTAGCGTTTTGGTGCCCAACACATTGAAAATTCACACAAAAGTCACGTTTCTAGAAATATCGTTTCATTTGCTCATAGGAGGTTTTGAATACAATTTAGCGTTTTGGTGCCTAACAAAATGAAAAACACTAATTACGAGTATACGTTTTTTTGGTATTTTTCCCCATATACATCACTATTATGGTGTTTTAGCGTGTTGGTACCTAAGAAGCTCAAAAACGTTCATAATACACATTTCTTGTAATGTCCTTTCCTTTCCCAATATAGGATGTTTTGTATTTATTTTAGCGTTTCGCTACCTAACTAGGTTAAAAACACTCAAAAAACACATTTTTGTTAATGTTCTTCTTTACAAAAAGTGCGTTTTAGCGTTTTAGCGTTTTAGCGTTTTGATAATTAAGAAACTCAAAAACACTCTTAATAGACGTTCCTTTTAGTGCCCTTTCTTTTTCCTCTAATTGGTGGTTTCCAAACATTTTATTGTTTTTGGTACTTAAGCTCACAAATGCTTAAAATACACGTATTAGGTAATGTTATCACGTTTCTCCGTATAGGATGTTTTCCATGTGTTTCAGCGTTTTCGGGCGTAAGAGGGTCAAAAATACACTAAAGATACGTTGTTTGGAAATTATATTTTGTATTGTCAATTACGGTGCTATCCGTAATTTTTAGCGTTTTGGTGCCTAACATGCTGAAAAAAAAAAAAACATTCAAAAGACACGTTTCTGGTAATGTCGTTTCATTTCTTTATATACGAGGCTTTGAATGGGTTTAGGTGTTTTACTATCTAACAATGAGAAAAACACTCAAAATACACGTTTTAGATAATGCTGTTCTGTTTCTCCATATAAAGATCTATTCATAGGTTTTATCGTTTTGGTACATAAAACCTCAAAAAAAAAAAAAAAAACATGTAAAACACGTTTCTCGTAATGTACTTTTGTTTCTCAATATAGAATATTTTGTATGCATTTTGGCTTTTCGGTACATAACATGGTGTAAAATAGTGAAAAAAAACTCATTTTTTATATTGTTGTTCTGTTGCTGTTGGTGTTGCTATTCAGGCAATTTATGTGGTTTTATACCTAAGAAGTTCGAAAACATTCATAATACACGTTTCGTTTCCTCACACATGGTCCTTTATACGCGTTTCGAGGATTTTGTACGTAACAAACTCAGACATTCAAAATACACGTTTTGCTAACGTTATTCCGTTTTTCCATAAAAGGTGTTTTCAATGCGTTTTAGTGCTTTGAAACTTCATAACACTTACAAGCACTTAAAAGCACTTAAAAAAGACGTCTTTGGTAATGTTACTTTCCATTCCCATTTATGGTGCTTACGAGCACTTAAAAGCACTTAAAAAAGACGTTTTTTGGTAAGGTTATTTTCCATTGCCATTTATGGTGCTTTCCATGCTATTTAGCATTTTGGTGCCTAACACGCTGAAAAAAAAAAAATTCACATTTTTTGTAATTTTCCATTCCCCCGTGCTGGAGGTTTTGGCAACCATTTTTGCGTTTTAGTACCTAACAATGTAAAAAAAAAAAACACTCAAACTGCACGTTTTTCGTAATGTCTCTTTTGTCCATGCTGTGTGCTGCTCATGCTTTTTAGCGTTTTGGTACCCAAGAAGCTCAAAAACATTCATAATTGAAGTTTCTCTTAATATCCTTTCATATTTCCATATACAATGCTCTGCATGCATTTTGGCGTTTCGTTACCTGACTAGATTAAAAATATATATAAAAAAAAAGACGTTCTGGGTATTAAAAATTCACGCGTTTCAGCGTAATTTCTTTTCGCCATATAGGGTGTTTTGCATGAATTTTCGTATTTTTTATATTAATTATCAGAACAAACTCATAATACAAGTTTTTAGTAATATTACTATGTTTCTCCATTAAGGGAGGTTTCCAAGAATTTTAGCGTTTTGGTACGTAAGAAGCTAAAAAAAAAATACTCTTTTGTATTCACATATAGGGTATTTTCAATTTTTTTTTTTTTTTATCGTTTTAGTGCGTAACATGTGAAAACACTCAAAGTGCACTTTTCTGTCAATGACGTTTCGTTTCTCTCTATAGAGACATTCATTTTGGATTTTTGGTACCTAACAATGTCAAAAACACTCACAATACACTTTTTTTATGTTATTCTTATTCTATAGTGTTATTTATTCGTTTTAGCATTTTGGTAATAAAAAAGCTCAAAAACAGTCCTCATACACGTTTCTCGTAATGTTCTTTCCTTTCTAAATAAAATTGCACTTATTTTGGCGTTTTGGTTCCTATGAATGTAAAAACACTCAAAGTACACTTTTTTTGGTAAAGTTTGTTGTTTCTTTATATAAAGTTCTATTTATTTCTTTTATCGTTTTGGTAACTTAGAAGTTTAACAACACTTATAATACACGTTTCTTGTAATGCTCTTTCGTTTTGCCATAGAGAGTGATTTGATTTGATTTTGGCGTTTTTATACATAACTCAAACAAAAACACAAAAATACACATATTTTTTGGTAAGGTTATTTTGTTTCTCAACAACGCTTGTTTTGTATGGGCTTTAGGGTTTTGGTATGTAAGAAGCTTAAAAGCACCCAAAACACATATTTTGGTAATGTTTTGTATTCTCTTATAGAGAGCTTTCCTTTCATTATACTTAGCGTGTTGGTGATTAACACGCAGAAAACACATAAAACATGTTTCTGGTGGTGTCCTTTTATTTCCTTAAATATGAAGCTTTCCGTATATTTTGGCGTTTTGATACCTAATAATGTGAAAAACGCTTTGAATAGACATTTTGGTAGTCTTTTTTCTGTTTTTCCATGTAGGATACTGTTTTTGGCTTTTAGCGTTTCGGTACCTAAAAAGCTGAAAAACACGCATATTATACGTATCTCGTAATATCATTTCATTTCCCCATATAGGATGCATTAAATACATTTTCGCATTTAGGTACCTAACAAGGTACCTAAACAAGATATACCTAACAGATATATTTTTTTTTTATTTTCTATAATTTGTTTTATTCAGGCGTTTTATTTTTTAAATGTTTTTGATCTTCATACGTACCAAAACATAAAACCTTTGCATAACACCCTTTATGGAGAAACAGATATTTTTCTTTTTTTCTATAATTTGTTTTATTCACGCGTTTTATTTTTGCGTTTTGGTACCTGAAAAAAAAAATAAAATACTTATAATAAACTTTTCTGTTAATGTCCTTTTTCTTCACCATAAAGGTTGCTTTATAAGCATTTTTAGCGTTTTTTATAGGTAACAAGATCAAAAACACTCAAAATACACGTTTTTTTATTATTTTGTTTCTACAAAAAGGGTGTTTTGAATGTGTTTTAGCGTTTTGTTACATAAGAAGCACAAAAACAGTCAAAAGACAAATTTTTGGTAATATTTTTATTCCCATATAGGATAATTTCCCTGCTTTTTAGCGCTTGGTTGCCTGACATGTTCAAAAACACACAAAAGACACGTTTCCGATGGTGTCGCGATAATACGAAAACGTGAAACAACACTATATGGAGAAACAGAATAACATTACCAAAAACGTATGCTTTGAGTGTTTTGAGCTTACTAAATAAATAGCCGTCAATATGCATGGAAAGCACCACAAATGAGGAGTGAAATGTACAATACGAGAAACGTGTATTATGAGTGCATTCGTGTATTAAAACACTAAAACACATGAATAGCACTCTTTATTGGGAAACAGAAGAACATTAGCAAAAACGTGTTTTTTTAAAGTTTTTTTTTTTTTTTTTTTTTTTTAGCTTGTATGTACCGAAACGCCAAAAATCATACAAGGCATCCGATATGGTGAAATGAAAGGGCATCTCGAGTATTTTAAAATTCTTACGTGCCAAAAACACCTATATGGAGAAACAGAACAACATTGCATAAAATAAATATTTTGAGTGTTTTACACAGTTAGGTGCTATAAACGCTAAAATGCATGCAAAGCCCCCGTATTGGAAAAATGAAATGTGTCTTTTGATATTTTTGAGTGTCTGAGGCTCCAAAAAGCTTGAAAAGCTTTCTATTTAGGAATGAAAAATAACATGACCAAAAACGTGTCTTTTAAGTGCTTTTAAGATTACGTTCCAAAACGCTAAATCGAATGTAAAACACATTTTATTCAGAAAGAAAATAACATTACTAAAAATTCGCATTTTGAGTGTTTTGCAGCCTCTACAAAAAGGAAAAAAAAATTGTACAAAAACCCGTACAAAAAGGCCAAAATGCATGCAAAGGATCCTGTACAGGGAAACGAAAGGACATTACGAGAAACGTGTTTTTGAGTATTTTTGAGTTTCTTAGATACCAAAACATAAAACCGCCTGAACATCAGTCTTAATGGAGAAACAAAACCAAAACTTTTTTTTTTTTTTTCAGGGTTTTTCACCGTGTTATGAATATAAACGCCAAAATGCATATTAAGCATCCTTTATACAGGAAATGAAAGGACATTAAAAAACGTGTTTTATGAGTGTTTTTGAGCTTCCTAAGTACTAAAATAATAAAACGCATAAATAACATTCTATATGAAAAAGCAGAACAAAATTAGTTAAAAAGTGTATTTTTTTTCACATCGTTAAATAGCAAAATACCTAAATATTCTAAGGCCACTATATAAAGAAAAGAAACGACGTTACTAGAAACGTGCTTTTTCAGTGTTTTTTTTTTTCTCAATGAGCTTGTTAAATATTAAAACGATAAAAAGCATAGAAAACACAATTATTCGCTATACAGAACATCATTTCTTAAAACGTGTCGTTTGAGTGTTTTTAACTTTCTTATGTCCTAAAACGCTGAAACACATAAAAACACCCTCTATGGAGAAACGGAATAAAGTTATCAAAAACGTGTATTTTGAGTGTTTTTCTTTTCTCAATTACATACAAAAAATGACAAAATGTATGCAATTGAAAACGGAAGGCCAATATCGTGTATCATACGTATTTTTGAGTTTATTTACCAAAACAATAAAACGTGTGAGTAGCACCTTTTGTGAAGAAAAAGGAAAAAAATAACATAAAACATGTTTTGTGTGTGTGTGTGTGTGTGTGTGTGTGTGTGTGTGTGTGTGTGTGTGTGTGTGTTTAACCTTGTTAGGAACCGAAACGTCAAAATAAATACAAAGAAATATATGGAAACGAAAGGACATTATGAGAAACGTGTATTACAAGAGTTTTTGAGCTTCTTAGGTACCAAAACTCTAAAATGCATAAATAGCACTCTCTATGTACAAATAGAAAAACATTGCCAATAACGTGTTTTAATTAAAGGTTTTTGGCAATATTTTTTTTTCTGAGTGTTAAGTACCAAAACCCCAAAATCCACGCAAAAAAAAAAAAAAAATAAATAAAATAAAATAAAAATTAAGATATGAAACATTTACAGAAACGCGTCTATAGTGTGATTTTTAGCATGTTAGACACCAAAACCCTAAATAGCATCAAAAGCATCCTTTATGCGAATACAAAACAAGATTACGAAAAACGCGTGTAAAACACCCTTTATGGAGAAAAAAAAAAATAGATTACCAAAAACGTATATTTTCAGTGTTTTTGCGCTTGTTACAAAAACGCCAAAATGCAGGCAAAGCAAATTATATGGGGAAGCGAAAGGACATTACGAGAAACGTGTACTATCTGTCTTTTTGAGTTTCTTAATTACCAAAAACGCTAAAACGTGCTAATAGCACTATTTGTGTAGAAACAGATCAAACTTACCAAAATCGTGATTTTTTTTTTTTTTTTCACCTTGTTAAGTACCAAACTTAAAATAATTGCAAAATACCCTAGATGTGGAAACGAAAGGACATTACGAGAAACGTGTGTTTTAGGTGTTTTTCAGCGTAGTAGGTACAAAAGCGCCATAAAACAGTAAACCTTATAGAGGAATGAAAATAATATTACCAAAAACGTATGTTTTAAGAGTTTTTGAGCTTTTTGCGTAATAAAACTCTAAAACCCATGCAAAAAAAAAAACATTTATGGAGAAACAGAATAACATTACCAAAAACATGAATTTTGAATGTTTCCAGCTCATCTAAAAACCAGCCTGGAAGCTTGCAAAACACCCTATATAAATAAGAAGCGTGCAATATTAGTATTTTTGAGTTTCTTTGATACCAAAACGTGAAAAAAACATGAATACTACTTTATATGAAAAAAAAACTACAAAAAACGAGTATTTTGAGTCTATTTCACATTCTTATGTATCAAAACGCAAAAATGGATGGAAAACACCCTATATGGCGAAAGGAAAAGAGATTTCTAGAAACCTGTTTATGAGCGTGCTAGGCACCTAAACGTTAAAAAACATGGAACCACCCTATATTGGAAAACAATTACTTAAAATTATCTCTTGTCACTTTACTCAAAATTATCTCATGACTAATTTTTAGCTACTTTTGTACCAAAACACTAAAACACATTCAAAACGCCCTTCATTAAGAAACAGAATAACATTACCAAAAACAACTATTTTAAGTGTTTTTGAGATTGTTATGTAGAAAAACGCCAAAATCCATGCAAAGTACCCTTCAGTACCCGAGAAACGTTTATTATGAGCGTTTTAGAGCTTAGGTAACAAAACGCGAAAACACATAAATAGCACTCTATATGAAGAAATAGAACAACGTTAATAAAAAATAAAAAAAAAAACGTATATTTTGAATCTACTTCACATTGTTATCTATAGAAATGCAAAAATGCATGCAAAGCACTCTCTTTGTGGAAAACAAACGATATTTCCAGAAACCTGTGTTTTCAGTGTTTATGAGCGTGCCATGCATCGAAACGCTAAAAACATGGAAAAAATCCTATATTGGAAAACAAAACATTAACAAAAATGTCTCTTTAGTGCTTTTGAGATACTTACGTACAAAAACGATAAAACGCATGCAAAACATATTAACAGGAAAAAAAAATTATATATATATATATATATATATATATATATATATATATATATATATATATATATATATATATATATATATATATATATATATATATATATATATATATATATATATATATATATATATATATATATATATATATATATATATATATATATATATATATATATATATATATATATATATATATATATATATATATATATATATATTGAGTGTTTTGGAGCTTCTCACGTTACAAAACCGCCAAATCCATGCAAAATACCATATATGGGGAAATCAGAGGACAACGAGTAACGTTTATTTTGAGTTTGATTTACCTTTTTAGGTAACTAACGGCTAATACGCAAGAATAGCTTTCCATAGGGAGAAACAGAACAACATTAAAAAAAGAAAATGTGTGTTTTGAGTGTATTTTACATTCTTATGTACTAAATCTTCAAAATGTTTGCAAAGCACAATATATGATGAAAGGAAACGAGATTTTCAGAAACGTGTCTTTTGATTGTTTATGAGCATGATAAACACCAAAACAAAACAACATTAAATAAATCGTTTATTTTTTTTTACTATTTACGTACCAAAACGTGAAAACCCATGCAAAATACTCTTTATGAAGAAACAGTTGTTCTTTACTAAAAACATGTACTTTGATATTTTTGAGCTTGCTAGGTCGAAAAATGCCAAAATTCTTTCAAATTCCTCTATATGGGGGAACGAAACGTGTATTATGAGAGATTTTTTTTCAGCTGCTTAGGTACCAAAATGCTTAGGCGCATGAATAACACTCTATATCGAGAAACAGAACAACATTACCAAAAAAGTGTATTTTGAATGTTTTCAAATTATTCGGTATCTAATCATCAAAATGCATTCAGAACCCACTATATTAGGAAACGAAACATAACCAAAAACGAGACGAGTTTTTTGAGTGTCTTAATCAAAACGCTAAAAAGTATGAACATCACCCAATCTAAAAATAAAAACATTACGAAATACGTGTCATTTGATTTGAAACGAAACTACATTACCAGAAACGTGTATTTCAAGTGTTTTTCAGCGTATTAGGCATCAAAACGTTTAAAAGAATAGAACTCAAATTACATGGGAATATAAATCAACATTACGGAAAACGTTTCTTTTTAGTATATATATATATATATATATATATATATATATATATATATATATATATATATATATATATATATATATATATATATATATATATATATATATATATATATATATATATATATATATATATATATATATATATATATATATATATATATATATATATATATATATATATATATATATATATATATATATATATATATATATATATATATATATATATATATATATTTTTTTTATAACAAAACTTTAACACGCATGAAAAACACTACATCGAAAAAAAAATATATATCGAAAAAGCTAGTATTTTGAGTGTTTTTAAGCTTGTTAGGTAGGAATACTAAGAAAAATATTTGAAAATTACTTTATATGGGGAAACGAAAAGACATTAACAGAGACGTGTGTGTTTTTTTACCTTCTTAGGTACGAAAACACTAAAACGCATGAACAGCACTCTTTAAGGAAAAACTAGAAATTTCGCAAAACATATATTTTGAGTGTATTTCACATTATTATGTATGCAAAGCAATTATATGGGGAAAAAAACGATATTTTCAATAACGTTATCATTACGAAAAACGTGTCGTTCGAGTGTTTTTGAGCTCATTTTATGGAGCTAAACACATTTTATGGAGAAAAAAAATAACAAAAAAAAAAACTGTTCTGGGTGTTTTTAAGCCTGTTACGTACAAAAAACGCCAAAATTATATAAATGAAACGAAATAGCAAGAAGCGTGTTTTTTTAATGTTTTCGTGTAAATTAGGTAGCAAACACACACACACAAAAAAAATTAAATACACCATATATGGGAAGAGAAAATAACCACCAAAAAACGTGATTTTTTTAATTTTTTTCCGATTTTTTACGTACCAAAACGCTAAAAGGCATGCAAAAAACACCCTTTATGAAGAAAAGAAAATAACATTACCAAAAAAACAAATATTTTCACGGTTTTTTGAGCATCTTACGCTAAAATGCATGTAAAGTACGCTAAACGGGGAAACAAAAAGAGATTACGAGAAACGTGTATTTTCAGTGTATTTGTTACGTACCAAAACGATAAAACGTATTCAAAACACCTTTTATTGAGAAACAAAATAATATTATCAAAAACAAGCTTCTTAGTGATCAAAACGGTAAAACGTATGAATAGCTGTCTATAGGAAGAAAACGAAAAGTAATACTAAAAACGGGTATAGTTAGTATTTTTCATACTGTTAGGAACTAAGAAGACGTTTTTCAACGTGCTAGGCACCAAAATGATAAAAAGCATTGAAAGGACCATAAATGGGAAAACAAATCTAGGTAATAACAAACGTTTATTTTAAGTGTTTTTTTAAGCTACCTATCACACCGCTAAAACATGTGCAGAACACCTTTCATGGTGAAAGACAACAACTTTAACGAAAACGTGTATTTTGAGAGTTTTGGAGCTTCTTACGTACAAAAAACGAAAAATGAATGCAAAGTATCCTTCCTATATGGGAAAGCGAAAACACATTACGAGAAACGTGTATTATGAGTTTTTTTTCAGCTTCTTAGGTACCAAAACGTTAAAAAAGTATGAATAGCACTCTATCTGGAGAAACAGAACAAGAGTGCTTTTCACGCCTGATACAACGCTAAAATGTATATAAAGCATGCATTTTGAGAAATATGCATATTGGGAAAGGAAACGATATTTTCAGAAACCTGTCTTTTGAGCGTTTATTAGCGTGTGAGGCACCAATACGTTAAAAAAGTATGGAAAGCACCATATAGGACAAAACAAAAAAACATTACAAAAAAGAAACTTTTCTTTTCTTTTTTTTTTTACCTATTTACGTACCAAAACGCTTAAACGAATCAAAAACACGCTCTTTGGAAAAAAAAACATAACATTATCAAAAAATTATAATTTCAGCGTTTTTTTTTTTAGCTTATTAGAAAAAAAAATGCATGTAAAGTAAACTATATGGGAAAAGAAAAACACATTACAAGAAACAAGTATTTTTTTTTTTGAGCTTATTTGGTACCAAAACGCGAAGACGAATGAATAGCACTCTATTTGGAGGAACAGAACATTACCAAAACCATTTATTTATTTTGAGTGTTTTTCACATTGCTAAAAAGAAAAAAAAATGCACGCAACATTCCATATATAGGGAAACGAAACAACATTTCCAGAAAAATGTTCTTTGAGTATCTATAAGCGTATAAGGTACCAAAATGCAAAAAAAAAAACGAAAGTTTCCCATATTTATATAAAAAAAGTGCATTACCAAAGCGTGTCTTTTAGGTGCTTTTGAGCTACTTGCGAACTAAAACCCTAAAATGCGCATAAATGCTGCTCTATAAGAAAAATTATAACGATAAACGTGTGGTTTCAGTGTTTTTCACATTGGTAGGTTCGAAAACGCCAAAATATATATATATATATATATATATATATATATATATATATATATATATATATATATATATATATATATATATATATATATATATATATATATATATATATATATATATATATATATATTTTGGCGGTTTGGTACCTAGCTATATTAAACACACTCAAAAAATGCGTTTTTCCTTATAGAGTGCTATTCTTGCGATTTATTTTTTGGTTCGTAAATAGCTCAAAAACAGTCATAATACACGTGTTTCGTAATGTCTTTTTTGTACTTATATAGGGCACTTTACATGGATTTTAACATTTTTTTCTGGGAAATAAGCTCATAAAAACTCAAAATACTTATTTTTGGTAATGTTTTCTTGTTTCTACATAAAGCGTATTTTGCATGCGTTTTTGATACACAAAAAATGAAAAACACTCAAACGTTACGTTTTTCGTTATATTGTTTTCTATTCTCATGTAAGGCTTTTATTTTGGTGCTTAAAATGCAGAAAATAAAGAATGTAATTTCGTTTCCTTTCCCCATATAAGGGGCATTGCATGCAATTTCGTGTTTTTGTACCTAAGAATGTTAAAAAGTTTCAAAATTTATGTTTTTGGTAATGCTGTCGTTTCTCTATATAGAGTGCTAAAAACACGTTTTTACGTTTTGGTACCCGAAAAGATCAAAAGTAGTCATAATACACGTTTCGCAAATTGTGTTTTTTTTTTTTTCATATATATTGGGTATATTGCATGCATTTTGGCCTTTTTTCTAGCTAAAAAGTTTAAAAGCACCTAAAATACTTGTTAAAGTTTTTTTTTGTATTCCTCCATGAAGGGCGTTTTGCAAACGTTTTAGCGTTTTGGTACATAAGTAGCTCAAAACAACTAAAAAATACACATTTTTGGATAAATTATTTTGTTTCCTATGCAGAGAGCTTTCCATGATTTTCTTTTTTTTTAGGGCTTTTGTGCGTAATACGCCAATAAAAAGTAAAAAATAAACCTTTCTTGAACCCAATATAGGTTGCTTTGCATGAATTTTAGCCTTTTGGTATCTAACAATAAGAAAAACACTCAAAATAAATATTTTAGTAATATATATATATATTTTTTTTCTTAGTATAGACTGCTATTCGTCCGTTGTTGTGTTTTGGTACCTAAAAAGGCTAAAAAAAAAAAAAAAAATTCATAATAGACGTTTCTCATAATGTCCTTTTGTTTCTCCATGTGGTGTGATTTTTATGCATTTTGACGTTTTGGTAATATTCTGTTTATCCTTATAGAGTGTTATTTATAAATTGGGTGTTTTTCCTAGCTATTAACCTCAAAAACAATGAAAATACACGTTTCTCATAATGTCCTTTCGTGTCTTTATATAGTTTAATATAAAGGGATTTTGGCCTTGTAACAAGCACGAAATATATATGTATATATATATATATATATATATATATATATATATATATATATATATATATATATATATATATATATATATATATATATATATATATATATATATATATATATATATATATATATATATATATATATATATATATATATATATATATATATATATATATATATATATATATATATATATATATATATATATATATGTATCAAAATACTTTTTCTTGTAATGTTTTTGTTTCCCAAAATGAGTATTTTGTATGTTTGCATGTATTTTAGTGTTTTGGTACTCTAGTAGCTCAAAAATACTCAAAAAACACGTTTTCGGTAATGTTTTAGTTCCCCATATAAAGAGTTTTCCTTTTTTTTTTTTTTAGCGTTTTGGTGCCTCATACCTTTATCAACACTCAAAACACTTCCGGAAATGTAGTTTCGTCTCCCCCTATATGGTGCTTAGTATGCATTTTTGCGTTTTGATATATAATTATGTGAAAAAGACCTACAATACACGTTTTTCTTAATGTTGTTCTATTTTTTTCCATATGAAAAAATATTCATGCGTTTTCACGTTTTGGTACCAAAGAAGCTCTAAAACATTCATTACCCACGTTTCTCGTAATGTCTTTTCGATCCATATCGATTCCATAAGCACTTTGCGTGGATTTTGTAGTTTCTTTACGTAAGAAGCTCAGAAACACTGAAAAAAAAAATTGTTTTTGTATTGTTATTCTATTTCTCCATGAAGGGTGTTTTGCATGCGTTTAATCGTTTTGGCAGATAACTGAAAAACACCCAAGCCACGTTTTTTTTTTTTTTTTCTAGTATAGTGTGCTTTCCATGCATTTTAGTGTAGCGGTGTCTAACACGCTAATATGCATTTAAAAGACAGGTTTCTGAAAATATCGTTTCTTTTTCCCATATAGTGTGCTTTGTATACATTTTCGTGTTTTCGTACCTAACAATATGAAAAACACTCAAAATACACGTTTTTGGTAATATTGTTCTCTTTCTCCATATAAAGTGCTCTTCATGTTTTAAAGCGTTTTGGTACCTAAGAAACTCAAATACACATTTGATCTTCTTAGGTAATGTCTTAGGTAATGTCTTTTCTTTTCCTGACAAAGTATTTTCATACATTTTGGGGTTTTTACACGTAAAATGCTCAAAAACTCTAAATACACGTTTCCGGTATTGTTATTGTTTCTCTATAAAGAGTGTTTTTGCATGGATTTTAGAGTTTTGGTGGGTAAATAGATGAAAAACACTCAAAAAACACGCTTTTGGTAATATTGTTCTGTTTTTCAATATAGGTACCATACATGCTTTTTAGCACTCTCATAAACACTCAAAAGGCATGTTTCTGAAAATGTAGTTTCGATTCCCCATTTATGGTGTTTTGCATGCATCTTGACGTTTTGGTACATAACTATGAAAAACAATAAAAAAAAAAAACGTTTTTGGTAATGTCATTCTGTTTTTCCATAAGGAGAGCTATTAACACATTTTCGCGTTTGTCAAAAACACTAATAATACACGTTTCTTGTAATGTTCTTTCGTTTCCCCAAACGGATATATTTCCATGCATTTTTGTATTTTCGTACGTAACAATGTGAAAACACAGAAAATAACCATTTTTTTTTATATTGTTATTTTCTTCATATATAGTGCGTTTCATGTTTTAGCGTTTTTTCTACATAAAAATCTCAAAAAACACATTAAAGACGATTTTTGTAATTTACTTTCGTGTCACCAAATAAAGAACTTTATATGCATCTTTGCGTTTTCACACGTAAGAAGCTAAAAAAAAAATGTTATTCTATTTTTCGATAAAAAGGTATTTTGCATACATTTTAAGGTTTGGTAAGCAGCTCAAGACACGTTTTTGGTATTTTTTTTTTTTCCAAATAATGAGCTTTTTTTTTTTTTAGCGTTTTGGTACCTAAAACGCTCATAAAGACTGAAAACACATGTTTGTAGAAATGACGTTTAGTTTCCCTATTGGTGTAGCTTTGTGTGCATTCTGATATTTTTCTACATAATGCGAAAAACACTCAAAATAAAGTTTTTGGTATTTTCTTTTAAATAGAGTGCTATCTATGCGTTTTCGTGTTTTGGTCCGTAATAAGCTCAAAAACTCACAAAAGACTTTTCTTCTTATGTTTTTTTTCGTTTCCCCATATAGGTATTTTTCCATTTATTTTGGCGTTTTTCTCCGTAACAACCTGAAAAAACACTGAAAATTCACCTTTTTTGGTAATGTTATTCTGTTTCTCCATAAAGAGTGTTTTGCACGCGTTTTATCGTTTTGCTTCGTGTTTAGCTCAAAAACCCTCAAAAGAAAAGTTTTTTGTAATGCTCTTTTTGCTTTCTCTTATAGCGTGCTTTCTATGCTTCTCAGCATCGTCTTGATGACTAACACTCTCATAAACACTCAAAAGACAGGTTTCTAGAAATGTCGTTTCCTTTCCCATATAGCATGCTTTCTGTGCCTTTACGCGTTGTGGTCCCTAACAACGTGAAATCACTCAAAATACATTTTTTTTTTATCTTGTTCTGTTTCTTCATATAGAGTGTTATTCATACGTTTCATCGTTTTGGTACACGTTTTTTGTAATGTGTTTTCCTTTCCCTATATAGTGTACTTTGCATGCATTTTGTCGTTTTTGCACGGAACAAGCTCAAAAACTCTCAAAAGACACGTTTTTGGTAAAGTTATTGAGTTTATCCATAAAGTGTGTTTTGCAGGTCTTTTAGCAATTTGGTACGTAAGTAGCTCAAAAACATTCAAAATGCACGTTTTTTGTTGTTGTTTTGTTTTCCCATTTATGGCGGTTTCCCTAACTTTTTTTTTTGTAGAGTTTTGGTACCTAACACGCTCATAAACAATAAAAAGATGTGATTCTGGAAATATCGTTTATTTTCCCCATAGTGGGTTCTTTGGTGTGAAATGCACGCAAAATCCTCGTTTTTGGTAATGTTCTCTTTCTATATAAAAAAGTAATATTCAGTAAAGTAATATTTTATCGTTTTGTTACCTAAAAATATAAAAAAAACACTCATAATACACGTTTGTCGTAATATCCTTTCGTTTCCCAATATAGGATGCAATACATACATTTGGCGATTCGTCACCTAACAAGGTGAAAAACACTCAAAAAAATAAATTCTGGTAATGTTGTTCTGTTTGTACATAAAGAGAGCTTTTCACACGTTTTAACCTTTTGGTACATATTATAATACTTAAAAAAAAATCGTGATATACGTTTCTTGTAATGTACTTTTATTTTCTTATATAGAATGAATGCATTTTGGCGTTTTTTTTACGTAATAATCTTATACACTTAAAATACACGTTTATAGTAATGTTATTCTGTTTCTCCATTAAAAATCTTTTCCATGCGTTTTAGCGTTTTGTTACGTAAAGAGGTCAAAAACACTCTAATGACAAATGTTTGGTAATGTTGATATATATATTCCAATATATGGGCTTTCCATGCTTTTTAGTGTTTTTTTTTTATTTAATTTAATTTTTTTTTACATAAAAAAATATAAACACCCAAAAGACACAATTTTTTCTTGTCTTTTCGTTTAACCATATGCCAGTCTTTGCATTCATATTAGTGTTTTTGTACCTAACAATGTTAAAAAAAAAAAAACACAAAACACACTTTCTAGGTTTTTAGGTTTACACGATTTCTTTCCTTTATCATGTAGAGTGATTTGCATGGATTTTAGCATTTTTATACTAAACAAGCTCAAAAACAATTACAAACACGTTTTTTGTAATATTATTCCATTTCTCTTTAAAGGGTGTTTTGCACACGGTTTAGCGTTTAGGTACGTAAGAAAGTAAAAAAAAACTAGACTTTTTTTTTTTTGCCAAATAAGGTGCTTTCAATATATATATATATATATATATATATATATATATATATATATATATATATATATATATATATATATATATATATATATATATATATATATATATATATATATATATATATATATATATATATATATTAGCGTTTTGATGCCCACCACGCCCAAAAGAACCCATAATTTACGTTTCTGATTGTGTTGTTTCCTTTCCCTTCATAAATGGCTTTGCATGCATTGTAGCGTTTTGGTACTTATAAATGCGAAAAACACTAAGACTATACATTTTAGGTAATTTTATTCTGTTTCTCCATATAGAGTGTTATTAATGCGTTTTGACGTTTTCATACATAAGCTAAGAAAACACCCATAACATACATTTCACGTAATTTCCTTTAGCTAAGAAAGTATGGAGAACTCGTATATGTAGAAAAAAAATCAAAACATCTTTAGTACTTACGTACTGAAACATTAAAACTCATACAAAACACCCGTTACGAAAAGAAAGAGAATAAATATGTTTACCAAAAACAAGTATTTTTATTGTTTTTGAGCTTTATGCATTTATTTTTTTTTGAGTGTTTTCACCTTGTTAGGTAAGGAATTGCCAAAATGCATGTATTGCATCCTATACTGGGAAACGAAAGGATATTACGACAAACGTGTATTATGATTGTTTTTTTTTTAGGTAACAAAACGATAAAATGCACGAATATTATTTTTTTTTATAGAAAGAAAATAACATTACCAAAAACAAGGATTTTGCGTGTATTTCACGTCAAAGCAACCACTATGGGGAAAATAAACGATATTTCAAGAATCACATCTTTTTAGTGCTTATGAGCGTGTTAGGTACCAAAACGCTATAAAAAAAAAAAACAAAGGAAACCGCCATAAATGGGAAAACAAAACAACAGGTGTTTTTGAGCTAGTTACGTAATAAAATGCTAAAACGCATAAAAAAAAAAAAAAAATTGAAGAAACAGAAGAACATTACCAAGAACGTTTTTCTGAGCTTGTTACGTATAAAAACGCCGAAATGCATGTAAAAGTACCATTTATGGAGAAACGAAAAGGCATTACGAGAAATGTGTATTAGGAGTGTTTTTGAGCTTCTTAGGTACCAAAACGAAAAAGCGCCTCAATAGCACTCTAAATTTAGAAACAAAGCAATATTGTATTTTGAGTATATTTCATATTGTTAGGTACAAAAACGCCAAAATGCATGCAAACCACCATATAGAGGGAAAATAAAAATTTCTAGAATCGTGTCTTTTGAGTATTTATGGAGTGGGGGTATGTAGAATCACGAATCCTATGTTAAATTGCCTATATTGAACTCGTATCTTCTCATTTATTTAATGACCATGTTTTTTCCTTAAAAATGCATTTTAATCAGGAAGGATAGGACAACATTTTTTCTATATTTTTTTCTTGTAAAAGGGTAAAAAAAAAAAACAGCAATAGCAACGATAATTTTTACTTTCGAAAATTCGCTATTTAGAGATATTAACTGATAAAGTTTAAAGGGATATTATAATTTATTTATTGAAGCTAAGAACGTAAAATTCACACGATATAAACATCAGGATATGTTGAAAAATTGAAAACGAAGCGATATTTCAAGAAACACGTATTTTTAGTATTCATAAGCGTGTTAGTCACCAAAACGCTAAAAAGCATGGAAAACTCCGACTATGGGAAACCAAACAACATTAGCAAATACGTGTCTAGTAAAAGGGGGATAAGAAACAACATTTCCAGAAACATGTCTTTTGAGTGTTTATGAGTCTTCTAGGCACCAAAACGCTTAAATGAATGGTAAGCACCTTGTAAGAGAAAACAAAACATTACAAAACACTTGATTTATGAGTATTTTTGAGCTACCTACGTACCATATCGTTACAACGCATACAAAACAGCCTTTATGGAAACACAGAAACACTTTACCAAAAACGTGCATTTGGAGTGTTTTTGGGACTTATTACGTAGAAAAACGCCAAAATGTATGCAAAATACCATATATGGGGAAACAAAGGCATTACGAGAAACGTGTATTATGAGTATTTTTTAAGATTTTTTGGATATTAAAAACACTAAAACTAAAAATAGCATTCTAAATGGAAAAAAAGAACATTACAATGAACGTGTGTTTTGATTATATTTAACATTGTTAGTTACCAAATCGCCAAAATGAATGCAAATCACCCTTTATGGGGAAAGGAGACGACACATACATAAACGTGTGTTTTGAATGTTTATGAGCGTGTTATGCACATAAACGCTAAAAAAAAAAAAGGTATAGAAAGATACGGGAAAACGAAATAATATTTCCAAAAACACTAAAACAACTAAAACAACTACAACAACATTACCAAAATACGTTTCTTTTTGAGTGTTTATGAGCTAATTACTTACCAAAACGCTAAAAAAAAAGCATGCAAAACACGGCTTATGGAGATACAGAACAAATTTAATAAAACACGTGTTTTTTTTTGTGTTTTAACGTAGAAAAAACCCAAATGGGGAAACGAAAAGACATTTCGAGAAACTTGTATAATGAGTGTTAGGGTTTTGGTAAAGAAGGAGCTCAAAAATAATAAAAAGATAATTTTTTGGCTTTTTTCCCCCACGTTTTAGTGCTTAACGCAGTCATAAACACTGATAAGACAAGTTCTGGAAATGTCGTTCCGTTTCATCATCAAAGATGTTTGGCATGTCTTTCAGTGTTCTGGTACCTCAGAATGTCAATATCACTCATAATAAACGTTTCTCGTAGTGTTCTTTAGTTTCCCCATGAAAGATATTTTCATGCATTTTGTCTTTTTCTACGTAATAATTTTTAAAAACACTCAAAATACACGTTTTTTGTAATGATCTTGTTTTTCTCCATAAAGGGTGTTTTGCCTGCGTTTTAGCGTTTTGGCACATAAAGATGTTTAAAAACACTCAAAAGGCACGTTTCTTGTAATGTTTTGTTTTCCCATATAGGGTGTTTTCCATGCTTTTTAGGGTTTTGGTGCCTAACACTCATAAACACTCTAAACATACGTTTCTTGTAATGTCACTTCATTTCCCTATACAAAAGGCTTTGCATGCATTTTGGTGTTTTCACAGTTAACAATGTGAAATTGTAGCATTTTGTTACGTAACAAGTTAAGAAACACTAAGAAGACACCTTTTTACTAATTCTGTTTTATTTTATAATATAGTGTGATTTCCTTGCTTTCTTAGCGTTTTGAAGCCTAACGCGCTGAAAAAACTCTCAAAAGAAACATTTTCCGTAATGTCGTTTCTTTTTCTCATTTAGGGGATTTTGCAGGCATTTTCGCCTTTTGGTACCTAACAGCATTAAACACACTGAAAATACCATTTTTTTTTTTTTAATATTCTGTTTCTTGGATATAGAATACTATTCATGCGTTTTACCATATTGATATCTAAAACGAAAACATTCATAATACAAGTTTCCCCGTAATGTCTTCTCGTTTCATGATAGATTACTTCTGTATGAATTTTCTACGTAAGAAGATGAAAAACACTCAAAATACACGTTTTTGATAGTGATAGTGTTTCTCGATGTTTTTTTTTTTTTTTTTGTGTGTGTGTTTTAGCGTTTTTTGTACATAAAAAGTTAAAAAACACTGAATGTATATGTTTTATTTTTATTTTTTCCATATAGGGTGCTTTATATGCTTTTTATCGTTTTGGTGTTGAAAACGCCCATAAACACTGAAAAAAAAAAAAAAAAAAACGTTTCTGTAGATCTCGTTTCATTTCCTCATATAGTATTCTTTGCACGGATTTTGTCATTTCCCTATATAAGAATGTTAAATACACCCAAAATACATTTTTTTGATAAAGTTGTTATGTTTCTCTATTTTTAAGCTTCTTAGGTACAAAAATGCTAAAAGGCTTGTATAGTATTCTCTATCGAGAAACACAACACCATTACCAAAAATGTGTATTTTAAGCGTTTTTCACATTACTAAGGACCAAAACGCCAAAATGCATGCAAAGCAACTATAAAAGGAAACTAGACATCACCAGAAACGTATCTTTTGAGTGTTTTTGAGGCACTAATACGCTAAGAATGATAAAAAGCACTCTATATGGAAAACAAATCATTGTGAAAATAGTGTATTTTGTGAGTTTTTCACCTTTTTAGGTACAAAAACGCCAAGAATCTAAATCCCTTTATATGGGGAAACGAAAGAAGATCACAAGAAACGTATATTTTAAGTATTGTAGACCATGCTAGACACGAAAACGCAAAAAAATAACATCACGAAAAACGTGTATTTTGAGTGTCTTTGAACTACCTGTGTACTAAAAAGTTAAAAAAAAAAAAAAACATGCAAAACACCCTTTATGGATAAAGAAAATAACTACCATACATATATACATACGTGTATTAAGAGTGTTTTGAGGTTTTTAGATACTCCCAAAAAATGAATGAAAGTCACTTTATATAGATAAACAGAACAGAACAAGAACGTTTATTTTTAGTTGTTAGTAAAAGTTAGTTTTATTCCCATGTAATGTGATTGCTCTGCTTTTTAGTGCTTTATTGCCTATCATGCTAAAAAAAAAAAAAAAAAAAACACTTAAAAGACACTTTTCTGGTAATGTCATTTTTTTTCCCCACATAAAGCTACTTTCACATAAAATTTGGGGTTTTCGTAACTAAGAATGTGAAAAACACTCAAAATACACGCATTTGGTAAGGTTGTTCTGTTTCTAAATTTAGAGTGTTATTCAGGAGTTTCAGCATTTTGGTATGCGTTTTGGTATATGAGGAGTTAAAATAAACACTTAAAGGCAAGTTCATGGTAAAAGTTGGTTTTATTCCCATGTAATGTGATTGCCCTCCTTTTTAGTGCTTTATTCACTAACTCTCAAAAACCCTCAAAAGATACTTTTCTGGTAAGGTCATTTTTTTTCCCACATAAAGCTAGTTTCGCATGCAATTTGGGGTTCTAGTAACTAAGAATGTAAAAAACACTCAAAATACACGCATTTAGTAATGTTATTCTGTTTCTTAATTAAGAGTGTTATTCAGGAGTTTCAGCATTTTGGTATCTAAGAAACTTCTCCATATACACTAGTTTTTGCGTTTTTTGCTTTGTGGTTCTTGTGAAACTATAAAATACTCATTATACACGTTTCTCATAATGTCTTTTTATTTTCCAATATAGAGTGCTTTGCATCCATTTTAACGTTTTTTTTTTGTTGGTCACAAGCTCAAAAATACTTAAAATATACCTTTTTGGTAATGTTATTCTATTTCTTCATATTGGTCTGTTTGCATCCGTTTTAGCGTTTTTTACGTAAAACACTGAAAAGACACGTTTTCAGTAATTTTGTTTTGGATTCCCATATAGAGTGACTTCCATATTATTTATCGTTTTGGTGCCTAACATGCTGAAAAACACTCAAAAGACAGTTTGTAAAGTCGTTTAATTTCCCCATATAGATGGCTTTGCATGCACTGTAGGGTTTGGTACATAACAGTCCGAAAAAAAAAGCTAAAATTAACTTTTTCGATAATGTTCTTTTATCCACATAATTTCCCTGAATTTTAACAGAATTTTGGCATCTCGGTACCTCTGAAGATGAATAACAAAAAAAAATATTTTCTTTTATTTCATTTATTTCATTTATTTATTTATTTTTTTCTTCATAAAGAGTGTTATTTGTGGGTTTTAGCTTTTTGGTATTTAAGTAACTTAAAAACACTTATAATACACGTTTCTCGTTATATCCTTTCTTTTCCCAAACATAGGATTCTTTGCATGTATTTAAGCGTTTTTATGGGTAACATGATCAAAAACACTCAAAATACATGTTTCTAGTAATGTTATTGTGTTTCTCCATAAAGGATTTTTTGCATTCGTTTTAGCGTTTTGGTATGTAAGGAGCTCAAAAATATTTAACGGCAAGTTCTTGGTAAAAGTATTTTTATTCACATGTAATGTGATTGCCCTTCTTTTAAGTACTTTATTGCCTAACACGCTCATAAACACTCAAAAAACATTTTCTGGCAATATAATTTTTTCCCCACATAAACCTAGTTTCGCATGCAATTTCGTGTTTTGGTAATTAAGAATGTGAAAAACACTCAAAATACACACATTTGGTAAGGTTGTTCTGTATCTCAATCAAGAGTGTTATTCATGAGTTTCAGCATTTTGGTATCTAAGAAACTTTTGCCTTGTTGTTGTTGTGAAACTATAAAACACTCATTATACAGGTTTCTCGTAATGTCCTTTTGTTTCCCAATATAGAGTCCTTTGCATCCATTTTCGCGTTTTTTGTAGGTAACAGGCTGAAAAACACTCAAAATATACCTTTTTGGCAATGTTATTCTATTTCTTTATATTGGTTTGTTTGTATCCGTTTTAGCGTGTTTCTACGTAAAACACTGAAAAGACAAGTGTTAAGTGATTTTGTTTTGGATTCCCATATAGAGTGACTTCCATATTATTTATTGTTTTGGTGCGTAACATGCTGAAAAACACTCAAAAGACAGATTTCTGGTAACGTCGTTTAATTTCCCTATAGAGGTGGCTTTGCATGTAATTTAGGTTTTGGTACATAACTGTCCGAAAAAAAGCTAAAATTAACTTTTTTTGATAATGTTCTATTTTCCACATAATTTCCCTGAATTTTGCCAGAATTTTAGCATCTCGGTACCTATGAAGAAGAATAACAAAAGAAAAAAAAGAAAATTACATTTTTTTCTCTATAAAGAGTGTTATTTGTGGATTTTAGCTTTTTGGGGCTTAAGGAATTTAATAACATTCATAATACACGTTTCTCGTAATGTCCTTTCGTTTCCCAAACATAGGGTTCTTTGCATGTATTTAAGCGTTTTTATAGGTAACATGATCAAAAACACTCAAAATACATGTTTTTGTAATGTTATTCTGTTTCTTCATAAAGGGTGTTTTGCATGCGTTTTAGTGTTTTGGTATGTTAGGAGCTGAAAAACACTTAAAGGCAAGTTCTTGGTAAAAGTTGTTTTTATTCCCATGTAATATGATTGCCCTGCTTTTTAGTGCTTTATTGCCTAACACGCTCAAAAACACTCAAAAGACACTTTTCTGGAAATGTCTTTTTTTCTTTCCACATAAAGCTAATTTCGTATGCAATTTGGGGTTTTGATAACCAAGAATTTGAAAAACACTCAAAATACACGCATTTGGTAAGGTTGTTCTGTTTCTCAATTAAGAGTGTTATTCATGAGTTTCAGGGTTTTGGTATCTAAGAATCTCAAAAACACTTATAATGCACGTTTCTCGTAATGTCCCTTTTTTTCTTCATTTAGGGTGCTTTGCATGCATTTTGGCATTTTGTTTTTCACGGAATAGCTGAAAACACTGAAAATACACGCTTTTGGTAATAAGAACATAAAAACATAAGAAATAAGTAAATATGCAAGATGGCATCAAGCCTACACGTGGCAGTACTTGTATGAAATATGCCTACGTATTTCCACGTATCATCCCCATCTATAAATGTGTAATTTTCTCTTACAGTTGCCAAATGCCTCAGCACTAACAGCTTGATTACTAAGTCCGTTCCAATCATCTACTACTGTATTTGAAAACCAATTTCTTCCTGTTTCCTTTTTGAACATCAAGTTTTCAGGCTCAAGCCTGAAAACTTGATGTTCTATTTTCTTGTTCTATCCTGGTTACAGATTCTAAGAATTTTCATTATATTCCCCTTGTTATAACCCATATACCACTTAACCTACGTCTCTCTAAAGAATGTAAATTTAACAGCTTGAATCTCGCTTCGTAAGGAATACTCCTCATCCCCTGTATCCTTTTAGTCATTCTCCTTTGAAGTGATTCTAATAGACCTTTATTCTTCCTGTGATGTGGTGACCAGAATAGGACAGCGTAGTCTAGATGAAGTCTCACCAGCGCTAAATGTAACTTTAATATTACTTCGGGAGTTTTACTTTAAGCACTCCTGAAAATGAATAATAATACACTATTTGCTTTGTTTCTGGCCTCTTTGCATTGCTTTCTTAGACGGAGTTCAGAGCTAACTTTAAATCTCAAATCTTTTTCTAACCCTGAACCTACCAGAACTTGGTTGTTCATTGTATAACTACTGTGTGGGTTTCTTCTACTTACGCTAAGTGCTTTGCATTTGTTGATATTAAACTGCATTTGCCATCTGTCTGTCCATTCGTTCATCCTATCCAAATCTGCCTGCAAGGCGATGGTATGCGATTCTGACCTAATTAATCTACATACTCTCGTGTCATCCGCAAATTTACTAACAACACTACTAATTCCACTATCCAAGTCATTGACATATATTACAAACAACATCGGCCCCTAATACTAATAATCCCTTTGTCACCCCACTAATTACTCTACCCCACTCAGATTTAGAGCCGTTTATTACAACACTCTGTCGCCTGCCGCCTGGCCATGACCTTATCCAGATTACTTATAACCTTTTTCCAATTCTTAAATACTGTGGAATATATTTCATCTGGTCCTGGTGACTTGAACTTTTAAGCTTATCTATCTCCTGTTCCACTATCTCTTTAGTTATGGTAATATCTGTCAGCTTCTCATTTTCTTCTACTCTAAATATCTTGTCACTATTCGACAAAGCCTGCATGTTTCCTGGGCAAAGACAGTTAAAAAATACTCGTTCACAATTTTACTAATCTCCTCCCAACAACTAAGCAGGTCCCATTCTGCTGTCTTTAAGGAACTATTGCTTCTCTATTCTTCGTCTTATATGCCTGATAAAATCCCTTGGGGTCCATTTTCGCTTGGCTGGCTACCTTTAATTCATAACTATTTTTAGCTTTCCTTGTTAAACTCCTGACTTTTCTAATTCATTATATTATGGCCTTAAAACCAATTCCTCTGTCTTTAATCTCATATATACTTCTCTTTCGCCCTATGTAATGTTTTAACCTCTGTCATCCATTTAGGATCATTCTTCTGCGATCTTATTGTTCTGTAAGGGATATTCCCTAACTGTCCTGAATGTAATTTATCAACAAAATATTTATTTCGCTTCTCTATAAAGGGTGTTTTGCTTGAGTTTTAGCGTTTCTGTACATAAGAACCTTTAAAACACGTTTTTAGTAATGTTATTTTGTATTCCTTTATGGAGCGCTTTCAATGCTTTTCAGCGTTTTGGTGTCTAACACGTTGAAAAACACTCAAAAGACACGTTGAAGATAGTGTCGTTTCGTTTTCCGATAAAAGGGGCTTCCAATGCATTTTGTCTTTTGGTACTTAAAATTATGAAAAAAAGTTTAAGTAAAAGTTTTCGGTTGAGTAATTTTTCCATATAAAGTTCTAATCATGTGTTTTTGAGTCTGGGTACCTAAAAAGCTCAAAATCTCTCATAATACACTTTTCTCGTAATGTCCTTTCTTTTCTCCATGTAGGATGCTTTGCGTGTAATTTGGCACTTTTATACTTAACAAGCATAAAAACAATCAAAATACAAGTTTTTGGTAATGTTAATTTGTTTCTCCGTAAAGGTTGTTTTGCATGCTTTTCAGCGATTTCGGATGTAAGAAGGTGAAAAACACTCTAAAGATACTTTCTTGGTAATGTTATTTTATATTGCCAAATAGGTTGCTTTCAATGCTTTTTAGCATTTTGATTCCTAACACTCAAGTAAACACTCAAAAGACACGTTTCCTGTAATATCGTTTTGCTTCTTCATATAGGGATCTGCATGCATTATGATGTTTTGCTACATAATGTGAAAAACACTCAAAATAAAGATTTTAGGTAATGTTGTTCTTTTTCTCTATATAGGGTGCTATTCATCCTTTTTAGCGTTTTGGTACTTAGGAAGCTCAGAAACACAAATAAAACTTGTTTCTCCAAACGTCTTTCCATTTCCCCATATAGGATGCTTAGTATGTATTTTGACGTTTTGGTACATAAAAAGGAAAAAAAAAAAACACTCAAAAACACGTTTTTGGTGATGTTCTGTTTCTCTATTAAGAGATAATTATAGAATATATTTAATTTTCATTCAGGCGGTTTAGTGTTTGGTACCTAAGAGACTCAAAACTCTGGTAATGCACGTTTCTCGTAATGTCCTATCGTTTCCTCATACATGCATTTTTAAGATGATGTACGTAACAGACTTAAAAAGACTCAAAATACACGTTTTTGGTAAGGTTTTTTTCTGTTTGGTAAGACGTGTTTGTTGCACGTGTCTTAGCGTTTTGGAACCTAAAAAGTTTAAAACACTTAAAAGACATGCTTATTATTTTGCTTTTCTATATAACGTGCTTTCCGTGCTATTTAGCGTTTTCGTGCCTAACACGCTAAAAAACACATAAAAACACATTTCTTACATTGTTGTTTTATTTTCTCGTATAGCGAGCAAGCATTATGGTGTTTTGCTACCTGACAATGTGAAAAACATTCAAATTACACGATTTTGGTAATGTTTTTTTCTCTCTCGATTTTTGCTTTTTGGTTCCTGAGAAGCTGAAAAAAAAAAAAAAACTCATAATACACGTTTTTTGTCATGTCCTTTCATTTCCCCATATAGGCTGTTTTTGTTGCTTTGGTACCTAACAGGGTGTTTGCATGTATTTTGACATTTTAGTTCGTAAGAACCATAAAAAACACTCTAAAGACGTTTTAGTAAAGTTGTTTTGTATTCCCCTATGGGGTGATTTCGTTGCTTCTTACTGATTTGGTGTCTAACACGCCCAAAAAATAACAAAAGACAAGTTTCTAGTGATTACGTTTCGTTTCTTTATATAGGTTGCTTTACATGCATGTTGGCGTTTTGGTAATTATCAATGTAAAAAAATACCCGTTTTTGGTAAGTTTGTTCTTTTTCTTCAGAGCACTATTGAAGTACTGATTTGGTACTTAAGAAAGTAATAAAAAAAACACAACAAATGTTTCTAGTAATGTCCTTTTTATTTCCATATGCAGGGTGATTTGTTTGATGACAGGCGATTTTGTACATAATAAGCTCAAAAAAAAAAAAAAACACACAAAATACATGTTTTTGGTTAGTGTATTCTGTTTCTCTATATATAGTATTTTCAAACGTTTTAAAGTCGTTTCATGTATCTATATAATTATATGTCTTTGCATGAATTTTGGCTTTTTGGTAACTAACAATTTCATAACACTCAAAATGCACGTTTTATTATTTTTTTTGCAGTATTGTTCTGTTTCTTCATATAGAGTGTTTTTCATGCCTTTTACCCTTTTGATATCAAAAAATCAAAAACACTCATAATACACGTTTCTCGTAATGTCTTTTAATTTTTCCCATATAGGATATTTCCGATTTATTTAGGCGTTTTTTTACGTAACAATCTTACAAAAGACTCAAAATACTTGTTTTATATGCGTTTTAGCGTTTTCGTATGTAAGGAGCTTAAAACACTTAAAGGCAAGTTATTGGTAAAAGTTGGTTTTATTCCCATGTAATGGTGATTACCCTGCTTTTTAGTGCTTTATTGCCTAACACGCTCAAAAAAACTCGACACTTTTCTGGTAATATTTTTTTTCACACAAATCTAGTTTCGCATGCAATTTGGGGTTTTGGTAAGTAAGAATGTTAAAAAGATTTAAAATACACCCATTTGGTAAGGTTGTTCTGTTTCTCAATTGAGTGTTCTTCATGAATTTCAGCATTTTGGTATCTAAGAAAGATCTCCATATACATGAGTTTTTGCGTGTTTTGCCTTGTGGTTCTTGTGAAACTATAAAAAACTCATTATACACGTTTCTCGTAATGTCCTTTTCTTTCCAAATATAGAGTGCTTTGCAACTATTTTCGCGTTTTCTGTAGGTAACAAGCTCAAAAACACTCAAAATATAACTTTTTAGTAATATTATTATATTTCTTCATATTGGTTGGTTTGCATCCGTTTTAATGTTTTTTTTTAAGTAAAACACTAAAAAAAACACGTTTTCAGTAATTTTTTTTTGGATTCCCATAAAGAGTGACTTCCATATTATATATCGTTTTGGTGCCTAACTTGCTGAAAAACACTCAAAAGACAGGTATCTGGTAAAGTCGTTTAATTTCCTCATGTAAGTGGCTTTGCATACACTTTAGGGTTTGGTATATAACAGTCCGAAAAAAAAAAGCTAAAATTAACTTTTTTCATAATATTATTTTTTCACATAATTTCCCTGAAATTTGCCAGAATTTTGGCATCTCAGTATCTATGAAGATAAATAACAAAAAAAAAAAAAATCTTTTTTTGTTTCTCAATAAAGGGTGTTTTGCATGCATTTTAGCGTTTTAGTATGTCCGGAGCTGAAAAACACTTAAAGACAAGTTCTTTGTAAATGTTGGTTTTATTCCCATTTAATGTCATTGCCCTGCTTTTTTTTGCTTTATTGCCTAACACGCTCAAAAACACTGAAAAGACACTTTTTTTCTGGTAATGTCATTTATTTCCAACATAAAGCTAGTTTCGCATGTAATTTCGGGTTTTGGTAACTAAGAATGTGAAAAAAAACACTCAAAATACACGCATTTGGTAAGGTTGTTCTGTTTCTCAATTAAGAGTGTTATTCATGAATTTCAGCATTTTGGTATCTAAGAAAAATCTCCACATACACGAGATTTGCGTTTTTTGCCTTATGGTTCTTGAAAACTATTAAAACATTCATTATACAATTTTCTTGTAATATCCTTTTGTTTCCCAATATAGACTGCTTTGCATTCATTTTTTGCGTTTTTTGTAGGTAACAAGCTCAAAAACACTCAACTTTTTTGTAATGTTATTCTATTTCTTCATATTGGTTGGTTTGCATCCCTTTTAGCGTTCTACGCTAAAACTGAAAAGACACGTTTTCAGTAATATTGTTGAAATTGCTGAAAACACCCAAAGACACGTTTCTTGTAAAGTCGTGTAATTTCCCCATATAGGTGGCTTTGCATGCACTTCCGGGTTTCGTACATAACTCCGGAAAAGCTAAAATTATTTTTTTTTATGTTTTTTTTTCACATAATTTCCTTGAATTTTCTCAGAATTTTCGCATCTCGGTACCTATGAAGATGAATAACAAAAAAAAATCCATTTTTTTAAATTATTTTTTTCTCTATAAAGAGTGTTATTTGTGGGTTTTAGATTTTTGGTACTTAAGGAACTTAAAAATACTCATAATAGACGATTTTCGTAATGTCCTTTCCTTTCACAAACATAGGGTTCTTTGCATGTATCTAAGCGTTTTTATAGGTAACATGATCAAAAACACTCAAAATACATGTTTTTGGTAATGTTTTTCTGTTTCTCCATAAAGGTTGCTTTTCATGCGTTTAGCGTTTTGGTATGTAAGGCGTTAAAAAACACTTAAAGGCAAGTTCTTCGTAAAATTTGGTTTTATTCCAGTGTAATGTGATTGTTCTGCTTTTTAGTGTTTTGTTGCATATAACGCTCAAAAACACTCAAAAGACACTTTTCTGGTAATGTCATTTTTTCCCACTAGTTTCGCATGTAATTTGAGATTTTCGTAACTATGTGAAAAACACTCAAAATACACACATTTGGTAAGGTAGTTCTGTTTTTCAATTAAAAGTGTTATTCATGAGTTTTAGCGTTTTGGTATGTAAGAAACTCTATATATATTCTATATACACGAGTTTTTGCGTTTTTTGTCTTGTGGTTCTTGTGAAACTATAAAACACTCATTATACACGTTTCTCGTAATGTCCTTTTGCTTCCCAATATAGAGTGCTTGCGTTTTTATAGATAACATGATCAAAAACACTCAAAATACATGTATTTGGTAATGTTATTCTGTTTTTTCCATAAAATGTATTTTGCATGCGTTTTAGCGTTTTGGTATGTAAGGAGCTCAAAAACATTTAAAGGCAAGTTCTTGGTAAAATTTGGTTTTATTCCCATGTAATGTGATTGCACTGGCTTTTAGTGCTTTATTGCGTAACACGCTCAAAAACACTGAAAAGACATGCAAAGCCTCCCATATGAGGAAATTAAAGACCTTACCAGAAATCTGTCTTTTAAGTGTTTTTCAGCATGTTAGGCACCAAAACGATAAATAATAAGGAACTCATTCTATGTGGGAATCCAAAAGAAAATTACTGAAAACTTGTCTTCTCAATTTTTTACGTAGGAAAACGCTAAAACTGATATAAACCAACCAATATCAAGAAGCAGAAAAACATTACCAAAAATGTATATTTTGAGTGTTTTTAAGCTTGTTACCTACAAGAAAAAACGCGAAAACAAAGCACTCTATATTGGGAAACAAAGGGACATTGCGAGAAAAGTGTATAATGAATGTTTTATAGTTAAAAAAAAACACAAGGCAAAAAACGCAAGTTTCCTATATAGCAAAATGCTGAAACTTATGAATAACACACTTAATTGAGAAATAGAGCAACCTTACTAAATGCGTGTCAAAAACACTAAAAGGCAAGTTCTTCGTAAAAGTTGGTTTTATTCCCATGTAATGTGATTGCCTTGCTTTTTAGTGCTTTATTGCCTAACACGCTGAAAAACACTCAAAGACACTTTTCTGGTAATGTCATTTTTTTCCCACATAAAGCTAGTTTCGCATGGAATTTCGGGTTTTGATAACTAAGAATGTAAAAAAAACACTCAAAATTCACGCATTTAGTAAGGTTGTTCTGTCTCTTGATTAAGAGTGTTATTCATGAGTTTCAGTATTTTGGTATCTTAGAAACTTCTCCATACAGTCGAGTTTTTGCGTTTTTTGCCTTGTGATTCTGGTGAAACTATAAAACACTAATTATACACGTTTTTCGTTATGTCTTTTTTTTTTTCCTTATATAGAGTGCTTTGCATCCATCTTCGCGTTTTTTTTTTTTTATGTAAAAATCTCAAAAACACACAGCGTTTTTCTTCGTAAATCTTTTAAAAGACACGTTTTGAGTCATTTTGTTTTGGATTTTCATATAGAGTGACTTTCATATTATTTATCGTTTTGGTGTCTAACATGCAGAAAAACACTCAAAAGACAGGTTTCTTCTAAAGTCATTAAATTTCATGAGATAAATGGCTTTGCATACACTTTATAGTTTGAAAAATAACTCCGAAAAAAAGGTAAAATTAACTTTTTCGATAATGTTTTTTCCACATAATTTCCCTGAATTTTGGCAGAATTTTGGCATCTTGGTACCTATGAACAATAACAAAACAATAAAAATGCTATTTTTTTATTTATTTTTTTTCTCTATAAAGAGTGTTATTTGTAGGTTTTAACGTTTTGGTACTTAAGGAACTTAAAAACATTCATCATACACATTTCTCGTAATGTCCTTTCGTTTCCCAAATATGGGGATCTTTGCATGTATTTAAGCGTTTTTATAGGTAACATGATAAAAAACACTCAAAACACTTATTTTTAGTAATGTTATTCTGCTTCTCCATAAAGGAGTGTTTGGATGCGTTTTAGCGATTTGGCATGTAAGGAGCTGAAAAACACTTTAAGGCAAGTTCTTGGTAAAAGTTGGTTTTATTCCAATGTAATATGATTGCCCAGCTTTTTAGTGCTTTATTGCCTAACACGCTGAAAAACACTGAAAAGATACTTCTGGTAATGTCATTTTTTCCTACATAAAGCTAGTTTCGCATGCTATTTAGGGTTTTGGAAAAGAATATGAAAAAAACACTCAAAATACATGCATTTGGTAATGTTGTTCTGTTACTCAATTAAGATTTTTATTCCTGAGTTTCAGCATTTTGGTATCTAAGAAACTTCTTTACATACACGAGTTTTTGCGTTTTTTGCCTTGTGGTTCTTGTGAACCACAAGTTCTTTTGCCCGAAAATAATAAGTCACTCATTATACATGTTTCTCGTAATGTCCTTTTCTTTCCCAATAGGGAGTGTTTTGCATCCATTTTCGCGTTTTTTGTAGGTAACAAGCTCAAAAACACTCAAAATATACCTCTTTGGTAATGTTATTCTATTTCTTCATATTGGTTGGTTTTCATCTGTTTTAGCTTTTTTCTACGTAAAACACCGAAAACACACGTATTCAGTAATTTTGTTTTCGATTTCCAAAGAATATTGCCAGGATTTTGGCATCTTATACCTATAATAACAAAAAAAAAAAAAAATTCTTTTCTTTTTTTTCTCTCTATAAAGAGTATTATTTGTGGGTTTTAGCTTTTTTGGTACTTAAGGAACTTAAAAATACTCATAATACACGTTTCTGGAAATGTCCTTTCGTTTCCCAAAAATAGGGTTCTTTGCATGTATTTAAGCGTTTTTATTGGTAACATGATGAAAAACACTCAAAATACATGTTTTTGGTGATGTTCTTCTGTTTCACCATAAAGTGTATTTTGCATGCGTTTTAGTGTTTTGGTATATAAGGAGCTCAAAAACACTTAAAGGCAAGTTCTTGTTAAAAATTGGTTTAATTCCAATGTAATGTGTTTGCCCTGCTTTTTTGTGCTTTATTGCCTAACACGTTCAAAAACACTCAAAAGACATTTTTTCTGGTAATGTCATTTTTTTCCAACATAAAGCTGGTTTCGTATGCAAATTGGGGTTTTGGTAATTAAGAATGTGAAAAGCACTGAAAATACTTGCATTTAATAAGATTTTTCTGTTTCTCAATTAAGAGTGTTGTTCCAGAGTTTCAGCAATTTAGAATGTAAGAAACTTCTCTATATACACGAGTTTTTACGTTTTTTGCCTTGTAGCTCTTGTGAAACTATAAAACACTCATTATACACGTTTCTCGTAATGTCCTTTTCCTTCCTAATATAGAGTGCTTTCCATCCATTTTCGCGTTTTTTGTAGGTAACAATTTCAAAAACACTCAAAATATACCTTTTTGGTAATGTTATTTTATTTCTTCATATTGGTTGGTTTGCATCAGTTTTAGCGTTTTTCTACGTAAAACACGGAAAAGACACGTTTTTAGTAATTTTGTTTTGGATTCCCATATAGATTGACTTCCATGTTATTTATAGTGTTTTTCAGAATCTTAGGAACCAACAGGATCCTAAGATGCTGAAAAACACTCATAAGACCGTTTTCTGGCGAAGACGTTTAATTTACCCTTATAGGTTCCTTTGCATGCACTTTATGGGTTTGGTACATAACAGTCCGAAAAAAAAGCTAAATTTAACTTTTTTGATAATGTTCTTATTTCATATAATTTCCTGAATTTTGCCCGAATTTTGGCATATCAGTACCTGTGAAGATGAATAAGAAATAAAAAAAAATATGGTATTTTTTTTTATTTATTTATTGTTTCTCAATAAAGAGTGTTATTTGTGACTTTTAGCTTTTTGGTAATTAATGAACTTAAAAACACTCATAATACACATTTCTTGTAATCTCCTTTCGTTTCCCAAAAATAGTGTTCTTTGCATGTATTTAAGCGTTTTTATTGGTAACATGATCAAAACACTCAAAATACATGTTTTTGGTAATGTTATTCTGTTTCACCATAAAGTGTGTTTTGCATGCGTTTTAGTGTTTTGGTATATAAGGAGCTCAAAAACACTTAAAGGCAAGTTCTTGGTAAAAATTCGTTTTACTCCAATGTAATGTGATTGCTCTCCTTTTTAGTGCTTTATTCACTATCACGCTCAAAAATACTCAAAAGACACTTTTCTGGTAAATCATTTTTTTTTTCCCACAAATCTATTTTCGCATGCAATTTGGGGTTTTGGTAACTAAGAAGGTTAAAAGCACTCAAAATACACGTATTTAGTAAGGTCGTTCTGTTTCTCAATTAAGAGTGTTATACATGAGTTTTAGCATTTTGGTATCTAGGAAACTTCTCCATATACACGAGATTTTGCGTTTTTTGCCTTGTGGTTCTTTGGACTATAAAACACTCATTATACACTTTTCTTGCAATGTCCTTTTGTTTCCCAATATAGAAACTTTTATGATAATGTTCCTTTTTCCACATAAATTCTCTGAATTTTGTCAGAATTTTGGCATCTCGGTACCTATAAATATCAATAACAAAAAAATCCCATTTTTTTATTTTTTTTAATTTATTTATTTTTTCTAAAGAGTGTTATTTGTGGGTTTTAGGTTTTTTGGTACTGAAGGAACTTAAAAATCACTCATAATAAACGTTTCTCGTAATGTTCTTTCGTTTCCCAAACATAAGATTCTCTGCATGTTTTTAAGCGTTTTTCTTAGATAACATGATCAAAAAACACTCAAAATACATATATTTGGTAATGTTATTCTGTTTCTCCATAAAATGTATTTTGCATGCGTTTTAGCGTTTTGGTATGTAAGGAGCTAAAAAAAACTAAAAGCCAAGTTCTTGGTAAAATTTGGTTTTATTCCCATGTAATGTGATTGCCCTGGCTTTTAGTGCTTTATTGCGTAACACGCTCAAAAACACCGAAAAGACATGCAAAGCCTCCCATATGAGGATATTAAAGACCTTACCAGAAATCTGTCTTTTGAGTGTTTTTCAGCATGTTAGACACCAAAACGATAAATAATAAGGAACTCACTCTATGTGGGAATCCAAAAGAAAATTACTGAAAACGTGTCTTCTCAGTGTTTTACGTAGAAAAATGCTAAAACTGATACAAACTAACCAATATCAAGAAGCAGAAAAACATTACCAAAAATATATATTTTAAGTGGTTTTGAGCTTGTTACCTACAAAAAAACGCGAAAATGGATACAAAGCACTCTATATTGGGAAACAAAGGGACATTGCGAGGAAAAATGTATAAGGAATGTTTTAGAGTTCAAAAAAAACACAAGGCAAAAAACGCAAAAACTCGTGTATATGCTGAAACTCATGAATAACACTCTTAATTGAGAGCAACCTTACTAAATGCGTGTCAAAAACACTAAAAGGCAAGTTCTTCGTAAAATTTGGTTTTATTCCCATGTAATGTGATTGCCCTGCTTTTTAGTGCTTTATTGCCGAACACGCTCAAAACACTCAAAGACACTTTTCTGGCAATGTCATTTTTTTCCCACATAGAGCTAGTTTCGCATGGAATTTGTGGTTTTGGTAACTAAGAATATAAAAAAAACACTCAAAATACACGCATTTAGTAAGGTTGTTCTGTTTCTTGATAAAGAGTGTTATTCATGAGTTTCGGTATTTTGGTATCTTAGAAACTTCTCCAGACAGTCGAGTTTTTGCGTTTTTTGCCTTGTGATTCTGTTGAAACTATAAGACACTCATTATACACGTTTTTCGTTATATCCTTTTTTTTTCCTTATATAGAGTGCTTTCCACTCATTTTCGCTTTTTTTTATGTAACAAGCTCAAAAACACACAAAATATACTTTTTTGGTAATGTTTTTCTATTTCTTCATATTGGTTGGTTTGCATCCGTTTCAGCGTTTTTCTACGTAAATCTTTTAAAAGACACGTTTCCAGTAATTTTGTTTTAGATTTCCATATAGAGTGACTTTCATTTTATTTATCGTTTTGGTGCCTAACATGCTTTTTGTTGCCTTTTGCTTCCCAATATAGAGTGCTTTCCATCCATTTTCGCGTTTTTTGTAGGTAACAATTTTAAAAACACTAAAAATATACCTTTTTGGTAATGTTATTCTATTTCTTCATTTTGGTTGGTTTGCATCCGTCTTAGCGTTTTCTACGTAAAACACCGAAAAGACACGTTTTCAGTAATTTTGTTTTCGATTCCCATATAGATTGACTTCCTTAAGTTTTATCGTGTTGGTTCCTAATATACTGAAAAACACTCATAAGACAGTTTTCTGGCAAAGACGTTTAATTTCCCCATATAGGTGGCTTTGCATGCACTTTAGGGGTTTGGTACATAACAGTCCGAAAAAAAAAGCTAAATTTAACTTTTTTGATAATGTTTTTATTTCATATAATTTCCTGAACCTTGCCCGAATTTTGGCACCTCGTTACCTGTGAAGATGAATAAGAATGAAAAAAAATCGTATTTTTTTCATTTCTTTTTTTTTTCTCAATTATGAGTGTAATTTGTGGCTTTTAGCTTTTTCGTACTTAATGAACTTAAAAACAATTATAATACACGTTTTTCGTAATGTCCTTTCATTTCCCAAAAATAGGGTTCTTTGCATGTATTTAAGCGTTTTTATTGGTAACATGATCAAAAACACTCAAAATACATGTTTTTGGTAATGTTATTCTGTTTCACCATAAAGCGTATTTTGCATGCTTTTTGGTGTTTTGGTATATAAGGAGCTCAAATACACTTAAAGGCAAGTTCTTCTTAAAAATTGGTTTTATTCCAATGTAATGTGATTGCCAACACGCTCAAAAATACACAAAAGACATTTTTCTGGTAATGTCATTTTTTTCCCACATAAAGCTGGTTTCGCATGCAATTTCGGGTTTTGGTAACTTAAGATGTGAAAAGCACTCAAAATACACGCATTTAGTAAGATTGTTCTGTTTCTCAATTAAGAGTGTTGTTCCAGAGTTTCAGCATTTTGCAATGTAAGAAAATTCTCTATATACACGAGTTTTTGCGTTTTTTGCCTTGTAGTTCTTGTGAAACTATAAAACATTGATTATACACGTTTCTCGTAATGTCCTTTTGCTTCCCAATACAGAGTGCTTTCCATCCATTTTCGCGTTTTTTGTAGGTAACAATTTAAAAAACGCAAAATATACCTTTTTGGTAATGTTATTTTATTTCTTCATATTGGTTGTTTTACATCCGTTTTAGCGTTTTTCTACATAAAATACGGAAAAGACACGTTTTTAGTAATTTTGTTTTGGATTCCCATGTATATTGACTTACATGTTATTTATCGTGTTGGTTCCTAACATGCTGAAAAACACTCATAAGACCGTTTTCTGGCAAAGACATTTAATTTCCCCATATAAGTGGCTTTGCATGGAAAAAAAGCTTAATTTAACTTTTTTGATAATGTTCTTATTTCACATAATTTCCTTAATTTTTCTCGAATTTTTGCATTTCAGTACTTGTGAAGATGAATAAAAAAGAAAAAATAATATTGTATTTTTTTTTATTTATTGTTTCTCAATAAAGAGTGTTATTTGTGGCTTTTAGCTTTTTGGTAATTAATGAACTTAAAAACACTCATAATACACGTTTCTCGTAATCTTCTTTCGTTTCCCAAAAATAGTGTTCTTTGCATTTATTTAAGCGTTTTTATTAGTAACATGATCAAAAACACTCAAAATACATGTTTTTGGTAAAGTTATTCTGTTTCACCAAAAAGAGTGTTTTCCATGCGTTTTTGAGTTTTGGTATATAAGGAGCTCAAAAACACTTAAAGGCAAGTTCTTGGTAAAAATTCTTTTTTCTTCCAATGTAATGTGATTGCCCTGCTTTCTAGTGCTTTATTGCCTATCACGCTGAAAAACACTCAAAAGACACTTTTCTGGTAAAGTCATTTTTTTTTTCCCACAAATCTATTTTCGCATGGAATTTAGGGTTTTGGTAAATAAGAATGTGAAAAGCACTAAAAAAAACACACATTTATTAAGGTTGTTCTGTTTCTCAATTAGGAGTGTTATACATTTTTGTATCTAGGAAACCTCTCCATATACACGAGAT
This sequence comes from Scylla paramamosain, assembly GCF_035594125.1. Lineage (NCBI taxonomy): Eukaryota > Metazoa > Arthropoda > Malacostraca > Decapoda > Portunidae > Scylla > Scylla paramamosain. Next base: position 6,724,887 of record NC_087170.1, on the reverse strand, counting down.
TTCGCGTTTTTTGTTTTGTGGTTCTTTTGAACTATAAAACACTCATTATACACTTTTCTTGCAATGTCCTTTTCTTTCCCAAAATAGAGTGCTTTGCATCAATTTTCGCGTTTTTTGTAGGTAACAAGCTCAAAAACACTCAAAATGTACCTTTTTAGTAACGTTTTTCTATTTCTTGATATTGGTTGCTTTTCATCCGTTTTAGCGTTTTTCTACGTAAAACACTGAGAAGACACGTTTTCAGTAACTTTTTTTTGGATTTCCATAGAGATTTCCTTATTATTTACCGTTTTGGTGCCTAACATGCTTAAAAGCACTCAAAACACAGATTTCTGGTAAGGTCGTTTAATTTCTTCACATAGGAGTCTTTGCATGCACTTTAGGGTTTGGTATAATAGTCCGATAAAAAAGCTGAAATTAACTTTTTTGATAATATTCTTTTATCATATGATTGCTCTGAATTTTCCCAGAATTTTGGCATATCGGTACCTATGAATATAATTAACAAAAAAAAAAAAAATTCCTATTTTTTTATTTGTTTATTTTTTATTTTCTAAATAAAGAGTGTTATTAGTGGGTTTTAGCTTTTTGGTACTTAACGAACTTAAAAAACACTAATGATACACGTTTCTCGTAATATCCTTTTGTTTCCCAAACATAATGCTCTTTGCATGTATTTAGTCGTTTTTATAGATAACATGATCAAAAACACTCAAAATACATGATTTTAATAATGTTAATCTGTTTCTCCATGAAGTTTGTTTTGCATGCGTTTTAGCGGTTTGGTTTATAAGGAGCTCAAAAACACTTAATGGCAAGTTTTTGGTATAAATTGGTGTTATTCCAATGTAATACAATTGTCCTGCTTTTTAGTGCTTTATTGCCTATCACGCTCAAAAACACTTAAAAGACACTTTTCTGGTAATGTCATTTTTTTCTCACATAAAGTTGGTTTCGCATGCAATTTGGGGTTTTGGTAACTAAGAATGTGAAAAGCACTCAAAATACACGCATTTAGTAAGGTTGTTCTATTTCTGAATTAAGAGTGTTATTCATGAGTTTTAGCATTTTGGTATCTAGGAACCTTCTCCATATACACGAGTTTTTGTGTTTTTTTTACCTTTTGGTTGTTTTGAACTATAAAAAAAACTCTATACACTTTTATTGCAAAATCCTTTTGTTTTCTAATATAGAGTGGTTTGCATCAATTTTCGCGTTTTTTGTAGGTATCAAGCTCAAAAACACTCCAAATATACCTTTTTGGTAATATTTTTCTATTTCTTGATATTGGTAGGTTTTCATCCGTTTTAGCGTTTTTCTACGTAAAACAAAGAAAAAACACGTTTTCAGATATTTTGTTTTGGATTCTCATATAGAGTGAGTTCCTTATTATTTATCGTTTTGGTGTGTAACATGCTGGAAAATATTCAAAAAACAGATTTCTGGTAAGGTCGTTTAATTTCCTCATATAGGAGTCTTTGGATGCACTTTAGGGTTTGGTACATAACAGTCCGAAAAAAAAATAAAATAACATTTTTGATAATTTTTGTTTTATGATATAATAGCCCTGAATTTTCCCAGAATTTTGGCATCTCGGTTCCTATAAAGATGAATAGCAAAAAAAAATCCTATTTTTTATTTTCTTACTTTTTTTCTAAATAAAGTGTTATTTGTAGGTTTTAGCTTTTTGGTACTTAAGGAACTTAAAAACATTTATAATACACATTTCTCGTAATGTTCTTTCGTTTCGCAAACATAAGGTTCTTTGCAGGAATTTAATCAAAAACACTCAAAATATATGTTGTTGGTAATTTTATTTTGTTTCTCCATAAAAGGTGTTTTGCATGCGTTTTAGCGTTCTGTATGTAATGAGCTCAAAAAAACAAAGAAAAGTTCTTGGTAAAAGTTGTTTTTATTCCCATGTAATGTGATTGCCATGCTTTTTAGTGCTTTATTGCCTAATACGCTCAAAAACACTCAAAAGCCACTTTTCTGGTAATATAATTTTTTTTCACACATAAAAATAGTTTTGCATGGAATTTGAGGTTTTGGTAACTAAGAATGTGAAAAAAACTTAAAACACAGGCAGTTAGTAAGGTTGTTGTATTTCTTAATTAAAAGTGTTATTCATGAGTTTCAGCATTTTGGTATGTAAGAAACTTTTCTAATACACACATTTGGTAAGGTATTTCTGTTTCAAAATTAAAAGATCTATTCATGAGTTTCAGCTTTTTTTTTTTATGTAAGAAACTTCTTTATGTACACGAGTTTTTGAGTTTTTTACCTTGTGGTTCTTGTCAAACTATAAAACACTCATACACGTTTCTCGTAATGTCCTTTTCTTTGCCAATATAAAGTGCTTTCCATCCATTTTTGTATTTTTTGTAGGTAACAAGCTCAAAAAAACACATCAAATATCTTTTTGGTAATGTTATTCTATTTCTTCATATTGGTTGGTTTGCATCCGTTTTAGCGTTTTTCTACGTAAATCACTAAAAAGACACGTTTTATGTAATGTTGTTTAAATTCCTGAAAAACACTCAAAAGACAGGTTTCTGGTAAAGTTTTGTAATTTCCCCATATAGGTGGATTTGCATACACTCCAGAGTTTGTTCAGAGTTCTAAAGTTATGTAAAAATTAAAAATTTCTTTTATAATGATTTTTTTTTTTTTGCAAAATTTCCATGAATTTTGCCAGAATTTTGGCATCTTGGTACCTATGAAGATGAATAACAAAATTTTTTTATTTTTTTCTCTCTATAAAGAGTTATTTGTGGGTTTTAGCTTTTTTGTACTTAAGGAACTTAAAAACACTCATAATACACGACTTTCGTAATGTCCTTTTGTTATACAAACATAGGGTTCTTTACATGTATTTAAGCGTTTTTATAGGTTACATGATCAAAAACACTTAAAATACATGTTTTTGGTAATGTTATTGTTTCTCCATATAAGATGTTTTGCATGCGTTTTAGCGATTTGGTATGTAAGAAGTTAAAAAAACACTTAAAGGCAAGTTCTTCGTAAAAGTTGGTGTTATTCCCATGTAATCTGATTGTTCTGCTTTTTAGTGCTTTGTTGCATATCACGCTCAAAAACACTAAAAAGACACTCTTTTGGTAATGTCATTTTTTTTCCCCCACATGAAGGTAGTTTCGCATGTAATTTGGCATTTTCGTAACTAGGAATGTGAAAAACACTCAAAATACACAATTTGGTAAGTTAGTTCTGTTTATCGATTAAAAGTGTTATTCATTTCATCATTTTGGTATGTAAGAAATTTCTCTATATACACGATTTTCTGCGTTTATTGCCTTGTGGTTCTTTTAAAACTATAAAACACTCATTATACACGTTTCTCGTAATGTCCTTTTGTTTCCTAATATAGAGTGCTTTATATCCATTTTTTCATTTTTTTTTTGTAGGTAACAAGCTCAAAAACACTCAAAATATATCTTTTTAGTAATGTTATTCTATTTCTTCATATAGGTTGGTTTGCATCCGCTTTAGCGTTTTTCCACGTAAAACAATGAAAAGACACGTTTTCAGTAATTTTGTTTTGGATTGACATATTGACTGACTTCCATATTATTTATCGTTTTGGTACCTAACATGCTGAAAAAACACTGAAAAGACAGGTTTCTGGTAAAATCGTTTAACTTACCTATATAGGTGGTTTTGCATGCACTTTAGGGTTTGGTACATAAGAATCCGAAAAAAAAGTTATAATTAACTTTTTTGGTGATGTTCTTTTTCCCACATAAAATCCCTGAATTTTGGCAGAATTTTGGCATCTCGTTACCTATATGGATGAGTAACAAAAAAAAAAAATCTCATTTTTTTTTTCTTTATTATTATTATTTTTGTTTTCTAAATAAATAGTGTTATTTGTGGGTTTTATCTTTTAGGTACTGAAGGAACTTAAAAAAACACTCATAATATATGTTTCTCGTAATGTCCTTTCCTTTCCCAAACATAAGGTTCTTTGCATGTATTTATGCGTTTTTAGAGATAACATGATCAAAAACACTCAAAATACATGTATTTGGTAATATTATTCTGTTTCTCCATAAAATGTATTTTGCATGCGTTTTAGCGTTTTGGTATGTAAGGAGCTTAAAAACACTTAAAGTCAAGCAAATTCTTGGTAAAATTTGTTTTTTTTCCCAATGTAATGTTAATGCCCATCCTTTTAGTGCTTTTTTGCGTAATACGCTCAAAAACACTCAAAAGACATGCAAGACCTCGCATATGAGGAAATTAACGACCTTAGCAGAAATCTGTCTTTTGAGTGTTTTTCAGCATGTTAGGCACCAAAACGATAAATAATAAGGGAGTCACTATGTGGGAATCAAAAAGAAAATTACTGAAAACATGTCTTCTCAGTGTTTTACGTAGAAAAGCAGTAAAATTGATGCTAATGAACCAATATCAAGAAGCAGAAACACATTACCAAAAATGTATATTTTGAGTGTTTTTGAGCTTGTTACCTACAAAAAAACACAAGAATTGATACAAGGTACTCTATATTGGGAAATAAATGGACATTGCGAGAAAAGTGTATAATGAATCTTTTATAGTTCTAAAAAACCACAAGGCAAAAAACGCAAAAACTCGTGTATATGGAGAAGTTTCCTACATACCAAAATGCTGAAACTCATGATTGAGAAACAGAACAATCTTACTAAATGAGTGTCAAAAACACTAAAAGGCAAGTTCTTCGTAAAAGTTGATTTTATTCCCATGTAATGTGATTGCCCTGCTTTTTAATGCTTTATTGCCTAACACGCTCAAAAACACTCAAAAACACTTTTCTGGTAATGTAATTTTTTTTCCCACATAAAGCTAGTTTCGCATGGTATTTGGGGTTTTGGTAACTAAGAATGCAAAAAAAAAAACACTTAAAATACACGCATTTATTAAGGTTGCTCTGTTTCTTGATTAAGAGTGTTATTCATGAGTTTCAGCATTTTGCTATCTTAGAAACTTCTCCACACAAACGAGTTTTTGCGTTTTTTGCCTTGTGATTCTGGTGAAACTATAAAACACTCATTATACACGTTTCTTGTTATGTCCTTTTTTTTTTTTCTAATATTCAGTGCTTTGCGTCCATTTTTGCGTTTTTTTTTATGTAACAAGCTCAAAAACACACAAAATATACTTTTCTGGTAATAATGTTCAATTTTTTTATATTAGTTGGTTTGCATCTGTTTTAGCGTTTTTCTATGTAAATCTTTTAAAAGACACGTTTTCAGTCATTTTGTTTTGGATATCCATATAGAGTGACTTTCATATTATTTATTGTTTTGGTGCCTAACATGCGGAAAAACACTCAAAAGACATGTTTCTTGTAAAGTCGTTAAATTTTCCCAAATAGGTGGCTTTGCATACACTTTATGGTTTGGTATATAACTCCGAAAAAAAGGTAAAATTAACTTTTTCGATAATGTTCTTTTTTCCACATAATTTCCCTGAAATTTGGCAGAATTTTGGCATCTTGGTACCTGTGAACATCAATAACAAAAAATAAAAAAGCTATTTTTTTATTTTTTATTTTTTTTTCTCTATAAAGAGTGTTATTTGTAGGTTTTAACGTTTTGGTACTTAAGGAACTTAAAAATATTCATAATACACATTTCGCGTAATGTCCTTTCGTTTCCCAAATATAGGGATCTTTGCATGTATTTAAGCGTTTTTATAGGTAACATGATAAAAAACACTCAAAAACACTTGTTTTTGGTAATGTTATTTTGCTTCTCCATAAGAGAGTGTTTTGCATGAGTTTTAGCGATTTGGTATGTAAGGAGCTGAAAAACACTTCAAGCCAAGTTCTTAGTAAAAGTTGGTTTTATTCCAATGTAATATGATTGCTTTGCCTACCACGCTCAAAAACACTTAAAAGACACTTCTGGTAATGTCATTTTTTTCCCACATAAAGCATGCTATTTGGGGTTTTGCTAACTAAGAATGTAAAAAAACACTCAAAAAAGACGCATTTGTTAATGTTGTTCTGTTTCTCAATTAAGATTTTTATTCATGAGTTTCAGCATTTTGGTATCTATGAAACTTCTTTATATACACGAGGTTTTGCGTTTTTTGCCTTGTGGTTCTTGTGAACCACAAGTTCTTTTGCCCGAAAATAATAAGACACTAATTATACATGTTTCTCGTAATGTACTTTTAATTTTAATTCCTATTTTTTTTATTTTTTTATTTTCTTATTTTATAAATAAAGATTGTTATTTGTGGGTTTTAGCTTTTTGGTACTTAAGAAACTTAAAAAACACTCAATACACGTTTCTCGTAATGTCCTTTTGTTTCCCAAACATAATGTTCTTTGCATGTATCTAAGCGTTTTTATAGATAACATGATCAAAAACACTCAAAATACATGTTTTTGGTAATGTTATTCTATTTCTCCATAAAGTGTGTTTTCCATGCGTTTTAGCAGTTTTGTATATAAGGAGCTAAAAGACATTTAAAGGCAAGTTTTTGGTATAAATTGGTGTTATTCCAATGTAATATGATTGCCCTGATTTTTATTGCTTTATTGCCTATCATGCTCAAAAAACATCTAAAAGACACTTTTCTAGTAATGACATTTTTTTCTCACATGAAGGTAGTTTCGGATGCAATTTGGGGTTTTGGTAATTAAGAAAGTGAAAATCACTCAAAATGCACGCATTTAGTAAGGTTGCTCTATTTTTCAATTAAGAGTGCTATTCATGAGTTTTAGCATTTTGATATCTAGGAAATCTCTCCATATACACGAGTTTTTGCGCTTTTTTGCTTTGTGGTTCTTTTGAACTATAAAACACTCATTATACACTTTTCTTGCAATTTCCTTTTGTTTCCCAATATAGAGTGCTTTGCATCAACTTTCAAGTTTTTTGTAGGTGAAAAGCTCAAAAACACTCAAAATATACCGTTTTGGTAACGTTTTCCTATTTCTTGATATTGGTTGGTTTTCATCCGTTTTAACGTTTTTCTACATAAAACACTGAGAAGAAACGTTTTCAGTAACTTTGTTTTGGATTCCCATATAGAGTGAGTTCCTTATTATTTATCGTTTTAGTGCCTAACATGCTAAAAAAAAACACTCAAAACCGATTTCTGGTAAGGTCGTTTAATTTCCTCATATTGGAGGCTTTCTATGCACTTTAGGATTTGGTACATAACAGTCCGAAAAAAAAAGCTGAAATTAAATTTTTTGATAATATTCTTTTATCACATAATTGCCCTGAAATTTCCCAGAATTTTGGCATCTCGGTACCTATGAAGATGAATAAAAAAATTTTTTTTATTTTTTTAAATTTTTAAATTTTTTTTCATATTTTAAATAAAGAATGTTATTTGTGGGTTTTAGCTTTTTGGTACTTAAGAAACTTAAAAAAAAAACACTCATATACACATTTCTCGTAATGTCCTTTTGTTTCCCAAACATAATGTTTTTTGCATGCACTTAAGCGTTTTTATAGATAACATGATCAAAAACACTCAAAATACATGTTTTTGGTAATGTTATAGTGTTTCTCCATAAAGTTTGTTTTGCATGCGTTTTAGTGGTTTGGTATATAAGGGGTTAAAAAACACTTAAAGGCAAGTTTTTGCTATAAATTGGTGTTATTACAATATATTATGATTGCCCTGCTTTTTAGTGCTTTATTGCCTATCATGCTCAAAAACACTTAAAGAACACTTTTCTGGTAATGTCATTTTTTTCTCACATAAAGGTGGTTTCCCATGCAATTTGGGGTTTTGGTAACTAAGAATGTGAAAAGCACTCAAAGTACACGCTAAATGCGTGTATTTTGAGTGCTTTTCACATTCTGGAGAAGGTTGTTCTGTTTCTCAATTAAGAGTGTTATTCATGAGTTTCAGCATTTTGGTATCTAGGAAATCTCTCCATATACAAGAGTTTTTACGTTTTTTGCTTTGTAGTTCTTTTAAACTATAAAACAATCATTATACACTTTTCTTGCAATGTCCTTTTGTTTGCCAATATAGAGTGCTTTGCATCAATTTTCAAGTTTTTTGTAGGTAAAAAGCTCAAAACCACTACAAATATACCTTTTTGGTAAAGTTTTTCTATTTCTTCATATTGGTTAGTTTCCATCCGTTTTAACGTTTTTCTACGTAAAACACTGAGAAGACACGTTTTCAGTAAGTTTGTTTTGGATTCCCATATAGAGTGCGTTCCTTATTATTTATCGTTTTGGTGCCTAACATGCTAAAAAAAACACTAAAAACAGATTTCTGGTAAGTTCGTTTAATTTCCTCATATTGGAGGCTTTCCATGCACGTTACGGTTTGGTACATAACAGTCCGAAAAAAAAGCTGAAATTAACTTTTTTGATAATATTCTTTTATCACATAATTGCCCTGAATTTTCCCAGAATTTTGGCATCTCGGTACCTATGAAGATGAATAACAAAAAAAAAAAAAAAAAAAAAAAAAAATATTTTTTATTTTTTTAAATAAAGAGTATTATTTGTGGGTTTTAGCTCTTTGGTACTTAAGGAACTTAAAAAAAAACACTTATAATACACGTTTCTCGTAATGTTCTTTTGTTTCCCAAACATAATGTTCTTTGCCTGTACTTAAGCGTTTTTATAGATAACATCATCAAAAACACTCAAAATACATGTTTTTGGTAATGTTATTCTGTTTCTCCATAAACTTTGTTTTGCATGCGTTTGAGCGGTTTGGTATATAAGGGGTTAAAAAACACTTAAAAACAAATTCTTTGTAAAAGCTGGTTTTATTCCTATGTAATGTGATCGTTCTGTTTTTAGTGCTTTGTTGCATATCACGCTCAAAAACACAAAAAAGACACTTTTCTAGTAATGTCATTTTTTTTCCCACGAAAAGCTAGTTTCGTATGTAATTTGGCATTTTCGTAACTAAGAATGTGAAAAGCACTCATAATACACAATTTGGTAAGGTAGTTCTGTTTATCGATTAAAAGTGTTATTTATGCATTCATTCATTTTGGTATGTAAGAAATTTCTCTATATACACGAGTTTTTGCGTTTATTGCCTTGTGGTTCTTTTAAAACTATAAAACACTGATTATACACGTTTCTCGTAATGTCCTTTTGTTTCCTAATATAGAGTGCTTTACATCCATTTTTGCATTTTTTGTAGGTAACAAGCTCAAAAACACTCAAAATATATCTTTTTGGTAATGTTATTGTATTTCTTTAGCATTTTTCTACGTAAAACACTGAAAAGACACGTTTTCAGTAATTTTCTTTTGGATTCACATAATGACTGACTTCCATATTATTTATCGTTTTGGTGCCTAACATGCTGAAAAACACTGAAAAGACAGGTTACTGGTAAAGTCGTTTAACTTCCTTATATAGGTGGCTTTGCATGCAATTTACGGTTTGGTACATAACAATCCGAAAAAAAGCTCTAATTAACTTTTATGATAATGTTCTTTTTTTCCACATAAATTCCCAGAATTTTGGATTCTCGGTACCTATGAAGATGAATAACAAAAAAAAAAAAAAAAAAATCCCATTTTTATATTTTTTAATTTATTATTATTTTTTTCTAAAGAGTGTTATTTGTGGGTTTTAGCTTTTTTGGTACTGAAGGAACTTAAAAATCACTCATAATACACATTTCTCGTAATTTTCTTTCGTTTCTTTCGTTTTTTTTTAGATAATATGATCAAAAACACTCAAAATACATGTATTTGGTAATATTATTCTGTTTCTCCATAAAATGTATTTTGCATGCGTTTTAGCGTTTTGGTATATAAGGAGCTCAAACACACTTAATGGCAAGTTCTTGGTAAAATTTCGTTTTATTTCCATGTAATGTGATTGCCCTGGGTTTTAGTGCTTTATTGCGTAACACGCTTAAAAACACTGAAAAGACATGGAAACCTTCCCATATGAGGAAATTAAAGACCTTATCAGAAATCTGTCTTTTGAGTGTTTTTCAGCATGTTAGGCACCAAAACCATAAATAATAAGGAACTCACTCTATGTGGGAATGCAAAAGAAAATTACTGAAAACGTGTCCTCTTAGTGTTTTACGTAGAAAAACGCTAAAACTGATACAAACCAACCAATATTAAGACGCAGAAAAACATTACCAAAAATATATATTTTGAGTGTTTTTGAGCTTGTTACCTACAAAAAAAAAACTCGAAAATGGATACAAAGCACTCTATATTGGGAAACAAAGGGACATTGCTATAAAAATGTATAAGGAATGTTTTATAGTTCAAAAAAAAAAAAAAAACACAAGGCAAAAAACGCAAAAACTCGTCTATATGCTGAAACTCATGAATAACACTCTTAATTGAGAAATAGAGCAACCTTACTAAATCCGTGTCAAAAACACTAAAAGGTTCTTCGTAAAAGTAGGTTTTATTCCCATGTATTGTGATTGCCCTGCTTTTTAAGGCTTTACTTCCTAACACGCTCAAAAACACTCAAAGACACTTTTCTGGTAATGTCATTTCTTTCCCAGATAAAGCTAGTTTCGCATGGAATTTGGAGTTTTGATGACTAATTATGTAAAAAAAACACTCAAAATACACGCATTTAGTAAGGTTGTTGTATTTCTTGATTAAGAGTGTTATTCATGAATTTCAGCAGTTTGGTATCTTACTAACTTCTCCATACAGTCCAGTTTTTGCATTTTTTGCCTTGTGATTCTGGTGAAACAATAAAACACTCATTATACAGGTTTCTCGGTATGTCCTTTTTTTTTCTTTATATAGAGTGCTTTACATCCATTTTCGCGTTTCTTTTTATGTAACAAGCTCAAAAACACACAGAATATACTTTTTTGGTAATGTTATTCTATTTCTTCATATTGGTTGGTTTGCATTCGTTTTAGCGTTTTTCTACGTAAATCTTTTGAAATACACGTTTCCAGTAATTTTGTTTTGGATTTCCATATAGAGTGACTTTCATATTATTTATCGTTTTGGTGCCTAACATGCTTTTTGGTGCATTTTGCTTCCCAATATAGAGTGCTTTCCATCCATTTTCGGGTTTTTTGTAGGTAACAATTTCAAAAACACTCAAAATATATATTTTTGGTAATGTTATATTATTTCTTCATTTTGGTTGGTTTCCATCCGTTTTAGCGTTTTCTACGTAAAACACCGAAAAAACACGTTTTCAGTAATTTTGTTTTGGATTCCCATATAGATTGACTTACTTGGGTTTTATCGTGTTGGTTCCTAACATGCTGAAAAACACTCATAAGACAGTTTTCTGGCAAAGACGTTTAATTTCCTCATATAGATGGCTTTCCATGCACTTTAGGGTTTAGTACATAACACTCCGAAAAAAAAAAGGTAAATTTAACTTTTTTGATAATGTTGTTATTTCATATAATTTCCTGAACTTTGCCCGAATTTTGGCACCTTGATACCTGTGAAGATGAATAAGAATGAAAAAAAAAAATCGTATTTTTTTATTTATTTTTTTCTCAATAAAGAGTGTAATTTGTGGCTTTTAGCTTTTTCGTACTTAATGAACTTAGAAACAATCATAATACACGTTTCTCGTAATGTCCTTTCATTTCCAAACACTAGGGTTCTTTGCATTTATTTAAGCGTTTTTATTGGTAACGATCAAAAACACTCAAAATACATGTTTTTGGTAATGTTATTCTGTTTCATCCTAAAGTGTATTTTGCATGCATTTTAGTGTTTTGGTATATAAGGAGCTCAAATACACTTAAAGGCAAGTTCTTGTTAAAAATTGGTTTTATTCCAATGTAATGTGATTGCTCTCCTTTTTAGTGCTTTATTGCCTAACACGCTCAAAAACAATCAAAAGACATTTTTCTGGTAATGTAATTTTTTTTCCCACATGAAGCTGGTTTCGCATGCAGTTTGGGGTTTTGGTAACTAAGGATGTGAAAAGCACTCAAAATACACGCATTTAGTAATATTGTTCTGTTTCTCAATTAAGAGTGTTGTTCCAGAGTTTCAGCATTTTGGAATGTAAGAAACTTCTGTATATACACGAGTTTTTGCGTTTTTTTGCCTTGTAGTTCTTGTGAAACTATAAAACACTCATTATATACGTTTCTCGTAATGTCCTTTTGCTTCCCAATATACAGTGCTCTCCATCGATTTTCGCGTTTTATGTAGTTAACAATTTCAAAAACACTCAAAATATACCTTTTTAGTTATTTTAGTTATTTTATTTCTTCATATTGGTTGCTTTGCATCCGTTTTAACTTTTTTTCTACGTAAAACACCGAAAAGACATGTTTTTAGTAATTTTGTTTTGGATTCCCATATAGATTGACTTCCATGTTATTTATGGTGTTGGCTCCTAACATGAAGAAAAACACTCATAAGACCGTTTTCTGGCAAAGACGCTAAATTTCCCCATATAGGTGGCTTTGCATGCACTTGAAGGGTTTGGTACATAACAGTCCGAAAAAAAAGCAAAATTTAACTTTTTTGATAATGTTCTTATTTCACATAATTTCCTGAATTTTGCCCGAATTTTGGCATTTCCGTACCTGTGAAGATGCATAAGAAAGAAAAAAAAAATATTGTATTTTTTTTATTGATTTATTGTTTCTCAATAAAGAGTGTTATTTGTGGGTTTTAGCTTTTTGGTAATTAATGAACTTAAAAACACTCATAATACACGTTTCCCGTAATCTCCTTTCGTTTCCCAAAAATGGTGTTCTTTGCATTTATTTAAGCGTTTTTATTGGTTACATGATCAAAAACACTGAAAAAACGTTTTTGGTAATGTTATTCTGTTTCACCAAAAAGAGTGTTTTGCATGCGTTTTAGTGTAAAGAGCTCAAAAACACTTAAAGGCAAGTTCTTGGTAATAATTCGTTTTCCTCCAATGTAATGTGATTGCCCTCCTTTTTAGTGCTTTATTGCCTATCACGCTCAAAAAACTCAAAAGACACTTTACTAGTAAAGTTATTTTTTTCCCCACAAATCTATTTTCGCATGCAATTTGGGGTTTTGGTAACTAAGAATGTGAAAAGCACTCAAAATACACGCATTTATGAAGGTTGTTCTATTTTTCAATTAGGAGTTTTATACATAAGTTTTAGCATTTTTGTATTTTGGAAATCTCTCCATATACACAAGATTTTGCGTTTTTTTGCCTTATGGTTCTTTTGAACTATAAAACACTCGTCATACACTTTTCTTGCAAAGTCCTTTTGTTTCCCAATATAGAGTGCTTTGCATTAATTTTCGCGTTTTTTTGTAGGTAACAAGCTGAAAAACACTCAAAATATACCTTTTTAGTAACTTTTAAAAAATTTGATTGATATTGGTTGCTTTGCATCCGTTTTAGCGTTTTTGTACGTAAAACACTGAGAAGACATGTTTTCAGTAACGTTTTTTTGGATTCCCATATAAAGTGAGTTCCTTATTATTTATAATTTTTGGTGCCTAACATGCTAAAAAAAAACACTCAAAACACATATTTCTGGTAAGGTCGTTTAATTTCCTCATATAGGAGTCTTTGCATGCACTTTAGGGTTTGGTACATAGCAGTCCGAAAAAAAAGCTGAAATTAACTTTTTTCATAATATTTATTTATTATATGATTGCCCTGAATTTTCCCAGAATTTTGGCATCTCGGTACCTATGAATATGAATAAAAAAAAAAAAACCCTATTTTTTAATTTTTTTTTTTATTTTCTAAATAAAGAGTGTTATTTGTGGGTTTTAGCTTTTTGGTACTTAAGGAACTTAAAAAAAACACTCATAATACACAGTTCTCGTAATGTCCTTTTGTTTCCCAAACATAATGTTCCTTGCATGTATTTAAGCGTTTTTATAAATAACATGATCAAAAACACTCAAAATGCATGTTTTTAGTAATGTTATTCTGTTTCTCCATAAAGTTTGTTTTGCATGCGTTTTACCGGTTTGGTATATAAGGAGCTTAAAAACACTTAAAGGCAAGTTTTTGGTATAAATTGGTGTTATTCTAATGTAATATGTTTACCCTGCTTTTTAGTGCTTTATTGCCTCTTACGCTCAAAAACACTTAAAAGACACTTTTCTGGTAATGTCATTTTTTTCTCACATAAAGGTGGTTTCGCATGCAATTTGGGGTTTTGGTAACTAAGAATGTGAAAAGCACTCAAAATACACGCATTTAGTAAGGTTTTTGTTTCTCAATCAAGAGTGTTATATATGAGTTTTAGCATTTTGGTATCTAGGAAACCTTTCCATATACACGAGATTTTGCGTTTTATGCCTTGTAGTTCTTTTGAACTATAAACTACTCATTATACACTTTTCTTTCAATGTCCTTTTGTTTCCCAAGATAGAGTGCTTTGCATGAATTTTCACATTTTTTGTAGGTAACAAGCTTAAAAACACTCAAAATATACCTTTTTAGTAACGTTTTTCTATTTCTTGATATTGGTTGCTTTCCATCCGTTTAGGGTTTTTCTATGTAAAACACTGAGAAGATACGTTTTCAGTAACTTTGTTTTGGACTCCCATATAGATTGAGTTCCTTATTATTTATCGTTTTGGTGCCTAACATGCTAAAAAACACTCAAAACACAGATTTATGGTAAAGTCGTTTAATTTCTTCATATAGGAGGCTTTGCATGCACTTTAGAGTTTGGAACATAACAGTTAAAGCTGAAATTAACTTTTTTGATAATATTTTTTATCATATGATTGCTCTGAATTTTCCCAGAATTGTGGCATCTCGGTACCTATGAATATGAATAAAAAAAAAAAAAAATTATATTTTTTTATTTTTCATTTTCTAAATAAAGAGTGTTATTTGTGGGTTTTAGCTTTTTGGTACTTAACGAACTTAAAACACACTGATAATACACGTTTCTCGTAATGTCCTTTTCTTTCCCAAACACAATGTTCCTTGCATGTATTTAGGCGTTTTTATAGAAAACATGATCAAAAACACTCAAAATACATATTTTTAATAATGTTATTCTGTTTCTCCATGAAGTTTCTTTTGCATGCGTTTTAGCGGTTTCGTATATAAGGAGCTCAAAAACTCTTAAAGGCAAGTTTTTGGTATAAATTGGTGTTATTCCAATGTAATATGATTGCCCTGCTTTTTAGTGCTTTATTGCCTATCACGCTCAAAAACACTTAAAAAACACTTTTTTGGTAATGTCATTTTTTTCTCATATAAAGGTGGTTTCGCATGCAATTTGGGGTTTTGGTAACTAAGAATATGAAAAGCATACAAAATACACGCATTTAGTAAGGTTGTTCTGTTTCTCAATTAAGAGTGTTATTCATGAGTTTCAGCATTTTGGTATCTAGGAACCTTCTTCATATACACGAGTTTTTGTGTTTTTTTACCTTTTGCTTGTTTTCAACTATAAAAAAAACTCATTATACACTTTTCTTGCAAAGTCCTTTTGTTTTCTAATATAGAGTGCTTTGCATCAATTTTCGCGTTTTTTGTAGGTAACAAGCTCAAAAACACTCAAAACTTTTTGGTAATGTTTTTCTATATCTTGATATTGGTAGGTTTGCCTCCGTTTTAGCGTTTTTCTACGTAAAACAAAGAAAAAACACATTTTCAAAAATTTTGTTTCGGATTCTCATATAGAGTGAGTTCCTTATTATTTATCGTTTTGATGCGTAACATGCTGAAAAACATTCAAAAAACAGATTTCTGGTAAGGTCGATTAATTTCCTCATATAGGAGTCTTTGGATGCACTTTAGGGTTTGGTACATAACAGTCCGAAAAAAAAAACTAAAAATAATTATTTTGATAATTTTTGTTTTATATAATATCCCTGAATTTTCCCAGAATTTTGGCATCTCGGTACCTATGAAGATGAATAACAAAAAAAAAAAAATCCTATTTTCTATTTTCTTACTTTTTTCTAAATAAAGTGTTATTTGTGGGTTTTAGCTTTTTAGTACTTAAGGAACTTAAAAACATTTATAATACACGTTTCTCGTAATGTCCTTTCGTTTCGCAAACATAAGGTTCTTTTTAAGCTTTTTTATAGATAATATGATCAAAAACATTCAAAATATATGTTTTTGGTAATTTTATTCTGTTTCTCCATAAAAGGTGTTTTGCATAGATTTTAGCGTTTTGGTATGTAATGAACTCAAAAACACTTAAAGGCAAGTTCTTGGTAAAAGTTGTTTTTATTCCCAAGTAGTGCTTTATTGCCTAACACGCTCAAAAACACTCAAAAGACACTTTTCTGGTAATATCATTTTTTTTTCCCCACATAAAGCTAGTTTTGCATGGAATTTGGGGTTTTGGTAACTAAGAATGTGAAAAAAATTTAAACAAAGTCATTTAGTAAGTACTATTTCTTAATTAAAAGTGTTATTCATGAGTTTCAGCATTTTGGTATGCAAGAAACTTTTCTAATACACACATTTGGTAAGGTATTTCTGTTTCAAAATTAAAAGTGTTATTCATGAGTTTCAGCTTTTTGGTATGTAAGAAACTTCTTCATGTATACGAGTTTTTTTAGTTTTTTACCTTGTGGTTCTTGTCAAACTATAAAACACTCATACACGTTTCTCGTAATGTCCTTTTCTTTGCCAATATAAAGTTCTTTCCATCCTTTTTTCCATTTTTTGTAGGTAACAAGCTCAAAAACACATCAAAAAATATCTTTTTGGTAATGTTATTCTATTTCTTCATATTAGTTGGTTTGCATCCGTTTGAGCGTTTTTTCTACGTAAATCACTGAAAAGACTCGTTTTATGTAATATTGTTGAAATATCAGAAAAACACTCAAAACACAGGTTTCTGGTAAAGTTTTGTAATTTCCCCATATAGGTGGATTTGCATGCTTTTCAGAGTTTGTACATAACTCCGGAAAAAAACAAAAACAAAAAATTTTATAATGATTTTTATTTAGAAAATTTCCGTGAATTTTGCCAGAATTTTGGCATCTTGGTACCTATGAAGATGAATAACAAAAATATTTTTTTCTCTCTATAAACAGTTATTTATGGGTTTTAGCTTTTTAGTACTTAAGAAACTTAAAAAACACTCATAATACACGATTTTCGTAATGTCCTTTTGTTATACAAACATAGGATTCTTTACATGTATTTAAGCGTTTTTATAGGTTACATGATTAAAAACACTCAAAATACATGTTTTTTGGTAATGTTATTCTGTTTCTTCATATAGGGTGTTTTGCATGCGTTTTAGCGATTTTGTATGTAAGGAGTTAAAAAAAAACACTTAAAGGCAAGTTCTTCGTAAAAGTTGCTGTTATTCCCATGTAATGTGATTGTTCTCCTTTTTAGTGCTTTGTTGCATATCACGCTCAAAAACACTAAAAAGACACTTTTTTGGTAATGTTATTTTTTTTTTTCCCCACATGAAGGTAGTTTCGCATGTAATTTGGCATTTTCGTAACTAAGAATGTGAAAAACACTCAAAATACACAATTTGGAAAGGTAGTTCTGTTTATCGATTAAAAGTGTTATTCATGCATTTCATCATTTTGGTATGTAAGAAATTTCTCTATATACACGATTTTTTGCGTTTATTGCCTTGTGGTTCTTTTAAAACTATAAAACACTCATTATACACGTTTCTCGTAATGTCCTTTTGTTTCCTAATATAGAGTGCTTTACATCCATTTTTTTCATTTTTTTGTAGGTAACAAGCTCAAAAACACTCAAAATATATCTTTTTAGTAATGTTATTCTATTTCTTCATATATGTTGGTTTGCTTCCGCTTTAGGGTTTTTCTACGTAAAACACTGAAAAGACACGTTTTCAGTAATTTTGTTTTGGATTCACATATTGACTAACCCATATTATTTATTGTTTTGGTGCCTAACATGCTGAAAAACACTGAAAAGACAGGTTTTTGGTAAAGTCGTTTAACTTCTCTATATACTTTCCCTCGTCCTTCCTTTGCATACACTTTAGGGTTTGGTACATAACAATCCGAAAAAAAAAGTTATAATTAATTTTTTTTTTCCAACATAAAATCCCTGAATTTTGGCAGAATTTTGGCATCTCGGTACCTATGAAGATGAATACCAAACAAAAAAAAATTCCCATTTTTTATATTTTTTTCTTTATTATTATTATTTTTTTCTAAATAAAGAGTGTTATTTGTGGGTTTTAGCTTTTAGGTACTGAAAGAACTTAAAAAACACTCATAATACACGTTTCTCGTAATGTCCTTTCGTTTCCCAAACATAAGGTTCTTTGCATGTATTTAAGCGTTTTTATAGATAGCATGATCAAAAACACTCAAAATACATGTATTTGGTAATATTATTCTGTTTGTCCATAAAATGTATTTTGCATGCGCTTTAACGTTTGGTATGTAAGGAGCTTAAAATCACTTAAAGATAACCAAATTCTTGGTAAAATTTGTTTTTTTTCCCAATGTAATGTGATTTCCCTTCCTTTTAGTGATTTATTGCGTAATACGCTCAAAAACACTCAAAAGACATGGAAAGCTTTGCATATGAGGAAATTAAAGACCTTGAGTGTTTTTCAGCAAGTTAGGCACCAAAACTATAAATAATAAGGAACTCACTCTTTGTGGGAATCCAAAAGAAAATTACTGAAAACATGTCTTCTCAGTGTTTTACGTAGAAAAACGCAAAAAATTGATGCAAACCAACCAATATCAAGAAGCAGAGAAACATTACCAAAAATGTATATTTTGAGTGTTTTTGATCTTGTTACCTACAAAAAAAACGCAAAAAATGATACAAGGCACTCTATATTGGGAAATAAAGGGACATTGCGAGAAAAGTGTATAATGAATGTTTTATAGTTCTAAAAAACCACAAGGCAAAAAACGCAAAAACTCGTGTATATGGAGAAGTTTCCTACATACCAAAATGCTGAAACTCATGAATAACACTCTTAATTGAGAAACAGAACAACCTTACTAAATGCGTTTCAAAAACACTAAAAGGCAAGTTCTTCGTAAAAGTTGGTTTTATTCCCATGTAATGTAATTGCCTTCCTTTTTAATGCTTTATTGCCTAACACGCTCAAAAACACTCAAAGACACTTTTCTGGTAATGTCATTTTTTTCCCACATAAAGCTAGTTTCGCATGGAATTTGGGGTTTTGGTAACTAAGAATGTAAAAAAAACTCTAAAAATGCAAGCATTTAGTAAGGTTTCTCTGTTTCTTGATTAAGAGTGTTATTCATGAGTTTCAGCATTTTGGTATCTTAGAAACTCCTCCACACAGACGAGTTTTTGCGTTTTTTGCCTTGTGATTCTGGTGAAACTATAAAACACTCAATATACACGTTTCTCGTTATGTCCTTTTTTTTTTCCTAATATATAGTGCTTTGCGTCCAGTTTTGCGTTTTTTTCATGTAACAAGCTCAAAAACACACAAAATATACTTTTCTGGTAATGTTGTTCTGTTTTTTTTTTTCAAATTAGTTGGTTTGCATCCGTTTTAGCGTTTTTCTACGTAAATCTTTTAAAAGACACGTTGTCAGTCATTTTGTTTTGGATTTCCATATAGAGTGACTTTTTTGTGCCTAACATGCGGAAAAACACTCAAGAGACAGGTTTTTTGTAAAGTCGTTAAATTTGCCCAAATAGGTGGCTTTGCAAACACTTTATGGTTTGGTACATAACTCCGAAAAAAAGGTAAAATTCACTTTTTCGATAATGTTCTTTTTTCCACATAATTTCCCTGAATTTTGGCAGAATTTTGGCATCTTGGTACCTATGAACATCAATAACAAAAAAAATAAAAATGCTATATTTTTATTTATTTTTTTTCTCTACAAAGAGTGTTATTTGTAGGTTTTAACGTTTTGGTACTTAAGGAACTTAAAAATATTCATAATACACATTTCTCTTAATGTCCTTTCGTTTCCCAAATATTGGGATCTTTGCCTGTATTTAACCGTTTTTATAGGTTACATGTTAAAAAAACTCAAAAACACTTGTTTTTGGTAAGGCAAGTTCTTGGTAAAAGTTGGTTTTATTCCAATGTAATATGATTGCCTTGTTTTTTAGTGCTTTATTGCCTAACACGCTCAAAAACACTCAAAAGACACTTCTGGTAATGTCATTTTTTTCCACATAAAGCTAGTTTCGCATGCTATTTGGGGTTTTGCTAAGAATGTGAAAATAACAATTAAAATACACGCATTTGTTAATGTTGTTCTGTTTCTCAATTAAAATTTTTATTCATGAGTTTCAGCATTTTGGTATCTATGAAACTTCTTTATATACACGAGTTTTTGCGTTTTTTGCCTTGTGGTTCTTGTGAACCACAAGTTCTTTTGCCCGAAAATAATAAGACACTCATTATATATGTTTCTCGTAATGTACTTTTCTCTCCCAATAGGGAGTGTTTTGCATCCATTTTCGCGTTTTTTGTAGGTAACAAGCTCAAGAACACTTAAAATATACCTCTTTGGTACTGTTATTCTATTTCTTCATATTGGTTGGTTTTCATCTGTTTTAGCGTTTTTCTACGTAAAACACCGAAAGGACACGTTTTCTGTAATTCTATTTTCGATTCCCAAAGAATATTGCCAGAATTTTGGCATCTTAGTACCTATGACGAACAAAAAAAAAAAATATATATTTTTTTTTTTTCTCTTGTTTTTTTTCTCTATAAAGAGTGTTATCTGTGGAATTTATCTATTTTGGTACGTAAGGAACTTAAAAACACTCATAATACACGTTTCTCGTAATATCCTTTCGTTTCCCAAAAATAGGGTTCTTTGCATGTATTTAAGCGTTTTTATTGGTAACATGATCAAAAACACTCAAAATACATGTTTTTGGTAATGTTCTTGTTTCACCATAAAGTGTATTTTGCATGCGTTTTAGTGTTTTGGTATATAAGGAGCTCAAAAACACTTAAAGGCAAGTTCTTGTTAGTGCTTTAGTTCTTGTTAGTTGCTTTTTAGTGCTTTATTGCCTAACACGCTCAAAAACACTCAAAAGACATTTTTTCTGGTAATGTCATTTTTTTTCCCACATAAAGCTGGTTTCGCATGCAATTTGGGGTTTTGGTAACTAAGAATGTGAAAAGCACTCAAAAAACACGCAATTAGTAAGATTGTTCTGTTTCTCAATTAAGAGTGTTGTTCCAGAGTTTCAGCATTTTAGAATGTAAGAAACTTCTTTATATACACGAGTTTTTACGTTTTTTGTCTTGTAGTTCTTGAGTAACTATAAAACACTCATTATACACGTTTCTCGTAATGTCCTTTTGCTTTCTAATATGGAGTGCTTTCCATCCATTTTCGCGTTTTTTGTAAGTAACCATTTCAAAAACACTCAAAATATACCTTTTTGGTAATGTTATTTTATTTCTTCATATTGGTTGGTTTGCATCCGTTTTAGCGTTTTTCTACGTAAAACACGGAAAAAACACGTTTTTAGTAATTTTGTTTTGGATTCCCATATAGATTGACTTCCATGTTATTTATCGTGTTGGTTCTTAAGATGCTGAAAAACACTCATAAGACGTTTAATTTACCCTTATAGGTGGCTTTGCATGCACTTTACGGGTTTGGTATATAATAGTCCGAAAAAAAAAAACTTAATTTAACTTTTTTGATAATGTTCTTATTTTATATAATTTCCTGAATTTTGCCCGAATTTTGGCATATCGGTACCTGTGAAGATGAATAAGAAAGAAAAAAATATCGAATTTTTTTTATTTATTTATTGTTTCTCAATAAAGAGTGTTATTTGTGGCTATTAGCTTTTTGGTAATTAATGAACTTAAAAAACACTTATAATACACGTTTTTCGTAATCTCCTTTCGTTTCCTAAAAAAAAGTGTTCTTTGCATATATTTAAGCGTTTTTATTGGTAACATGATCAAAAACACTCAAAATACATGTTTTTGGTAATGTTATTCTTTTTCACCATAAAGTCTGTTTTGCATGTGTTTTAGTGTTTCGGTATATAAGGAGCTCAAAAAAACTTAATGGCAAGTTCTTGGTAAAAATTCGTTTTACTCCAATGTAATGTGATTGCCTTCCTTTTTAGTGCTTTTTTAACCTATCACGCTCAAAAACACTTAAAAGACACTTTTCTGGTAAATCTTTTTTTTTCCCACAAATCTATTTTCGTATGCAATTTGGGGTTTTGGTAACTAAGTATGTGAAAGGCACTCAAAATACACGCATTTAGTAAGGTTTCTCTGTTTCTCAATTAAGAGTGTTATTCATGAGTTTCAGGATTTTGTTATCTAGGAAATCTCTCCACATAAACGAGTTTTTCCGTTTTTTGCTTTGTGGTTCTTTTGAACTATAAAACACTCTTTATACACTTTTCTTGCAATGTCCTTTTGTTTCTCAATATAGAGTGCTTTGCATCAACTTTCAAGTTCTTTGTAGGTAAAAAGCTCAAAAACACTCAAAATATACCGTTTTGGTAACGTTTTTCTATTTCTTGATATTGGTTGGTTTCCATCCGTTTTAACGTTTTTCTACATAAAACACTGAGAAGACACGTTTTCAGTAAATTTGTTTTGGATTCCCATATAGAGTGAGTTCCTTAATATTTAGCGTTTTGGTGTCTAACATGCTATAAAACACTCAAAACAGATTTCTGGTAAGGTCGTTTAATTTCCTAATATTGGAGGTTTTCCATGCACTTTAGGGTTTGGTACAAAACAGTCCGAAAAAAAAAAGCTGAAATTCACTTTTTTGATAATATTCTTTTATCACATAATTGCCCTGAATTTTCCCAGAAATTTGGCATCTCGGTACCTATGAACATTCATTTTTTTAATTTTTTTAATTATTATTATTTTTTTTTTTTTAAATAAAGAGTGTTATTTGTGAGTTTTACCTTTTTTGTACTTAAGGAACTTAAAAAAACACGCATAATACACGCTTCTCGTAATATCCTTTTGTTTCCCAAACATATTGTTCTTTGCATGCACTTAAGCGTTTTTATAGATAACATGATCAAAAACACTCAAAATACATGTTTTTGGTAATGTTATTCTTTTTCTCCATAAAGTTTGTTTTGCATGCGTTTTAGCGGTTTGGTATATAAGGGGTTCAAAACCACTTAAAGGCAAATTCTCCGTAAAAGTTGGTTTTATTCCCATGTAATGTGATCCTCCTGCTTTTTAGTGCTTTGTTGCATATCACGCTGAAAAACACTCAAAAGACAATTTTCTGTTAGTGTCATTTTTTCCCACATGTAGCTAGTTTCGCATGTAATTTGGCATTTTCGTAACTAAGAATGTGAAAAACACTCAAAATACACAATTTGGTAAGGTAGTTCTGTTTATCGATTAAAAGTGTTATTCATGCATTTATTCATTTTGGTATGTAAGAAATTTCTCTATATACATGTGTTTTTGCGTTTTTGCCTTGTGGTTCTTTTAAAACTATAAAACACTCATTATACACGTTTCTCGTAATGTCCTTTTGTTTCCAAATATAGAGTGCTTTACATCCGTTTTTGCATTTTTTGTAGGTAACAAGCTCAAAAACACTTAAAATATATCTTTTTAGTAATGTTATTCTATTTCTTCATATAGGTTGTTTTGCATCCGCTATAGCGTTTTTCTACGTAAAACACTGAAAAGACACGTTTTCAGTTTTTTGTTTTGGATTCACATATTGACTTTCATATTACTATTATTATTACATTACATTATTATTACATTATATTACATTATTATTACTTCCATATTATTTATCGTTTTGGTGCCTAACATGCTGAAAAAACACTGAAAAGACAGGTATCTGGTTAAGTCGTTTAACTTCCCTATATAGGTGGCTTTGCATGCACTTTAGGGTTTGGTACATAACAATCCGAAAAAAAGCTATAATCAACTTTTTTTGGTGATGTTCTTTTTCCTACATAAATTTCCTGAATTTTGGCAGATTTTGATATCTCGGTACCTATTTGGATGAATAACAAAAAAAAATCCCTTTTTTTTTGTTTATTATATTATTTTCTAAAAATAAAGAGTGTTATTTGTGGGTTTTAGCTTTTAGGTACTGAAAGAACTTAAAAAACACTCATAATACACGTTTCTCGTAATGTCCTTTCCTTTCCCAAACATAGGATTCTTTGCATGTATTTAAGCATTTTTTATAGATAACATGATCAACAACACTCAAAATACATGTATTTGGTAATATTATTCTGTTTCTCCATAAAATGTATTTTGCACGCGTTTTAGCGTTTTGGTATGTAAGGAGCTCAAAAACACTTAAAGGCAAACAAGTTATTGGTAAATTTTTTTTTCCAATGTAATGTGATTGCCCTTCCTTTTTAGTGCTTTACTACATAATACTCTCAAAAACACTCAAAAGACATGCAAGGCCTCGCATATGAAAAAATTAAAGACCTTAACAGAAATATGTCTTTTGAGTGTTTTTCAGCATGTTAGGCACCAAAACGATGAATAATAAGGATCTCACTCTATGTGGGAATCCAAAAGAAAATTACTGGAAACGTGTCTCTCAGTGTTTTACGTAGAAAAACGCTCAAACTGATGCAAACCAACCAATATCAAGAAACAGAAAAACTTTACCAAAAATGTATGTTTTGAGTGTTTTTGAGCTTGTTACCTACAAAAAAAAGTCAAAAATTAATACAAAGCACTCTATATTGGGAAATAAAGGGACATTGCGAGAAAAGTATATAATGAATGTTTTATAGTTCTAAAAAAAACACAAGGCAAAAAACGCAAAAACTCGTGTATATGGAGAAGTTTCCTACATACCAAAATGCTGAAACTCATGAATAACACTCTAAATTGAGAAACAGAACAACCTTACTAAATGCGTGTCAAAAACACAAAAAGGCAAGTTCTTCGTTAAAGTTGGTTTTATTCCCATGTAATGTGATTGCCCTGCTTTTTAGTGCTTTATTGCCTAACACGCTCAAAAACACACAAAGACACTTTTCTGGTAATGTCATTTTTTTCCCACATAAAGCTAGTATCGCAAGGAATTTGGGGTTTTGGTAATTAAAAATGTAAAAAAAACACTCAAAATACACGCATTTAGTAAGGTTGCTCTGTTTCTTGATTAAGAGTGTTATTCATGAGTTTCAGCATTTTGGTATCTTAGAAACTTCTCCACACAGACGAGTTTTTGCGTTTTTTGCCTTGTGATTCTGGTGAAACTATAAAACACTCATTATACACGTTTCTCGTTATGTCCTTTTTTTTCTTCCTAATATACAGTGCTTTGCATCCATTTTTGCGTTTTTTTTTTATATAACAAGCTGAAAAACACACAAAATATACTTTTCCGGTAATATTATTCTATTTTTTCATATTGGTTGGTTTGCATCCGTTTTAGCGTTTTTCTACGTAAATCTTTTAAAAGACACGTTTTCAGTCATTTTGTTTTGGATTTCCATATAAGGTGACTTTCATATTATCTATCGTTTTGGTGCCTAACATGCGGAAAAACACCCAAAAGACAGGTTTCTTGTAAAGTCGTTAAATTTTCCCAAATAGACATGGCTTTGCATACACTTTAAGATTTGGTACATAACTCCGAAAAAAAGGTAATTTCCCTGAATTTTGGCAGAATTTTGGCATCTTGGTACCTATGAACATCAATAACAAAAAAAAAAAAATGCTATTTTTTTTTTCTCTATAAAGAGTGTTATTTGTAGGTTTTAACGTTTTGGTACTTAAGGAACTAAAAAAATATTCATAATAAACATTTCTCGTAATGTTTATTATGTTCCCAAATATAGGGATCTTTGCATGTATTTAAGCGTTTTTATAGGTAACATGATAAAAAAACTGTTATTCTGTTATAAACTGTTATAAAAAAATGTTATTCTGCTTCTCCATTAAGGAGTGTTTTGCATGCGTTTTAGTGATTTGGTATGTGAGGAGCTGAAAAACACTTCAAGGCAAGTTCTTGGTAAAAGTTGGTTTCATTCCAATGTAATATTATTGCCCTGCTTTTTAGTGCTTCCTTGCCTAACACGCTCAAAAACACTCAAAAGACACTTCTGGTAATGTCATTTTTTTCCCATATAAAGTTAGTTTCGCATGCTATTTGAGGTTTTGCTAACTAAGAATGTTAAAAAACACTCAAAATACACGCATTTGGTAATGTTGTTCTGTTTCTCAATTAAGATTGTTATTCACGACTTTCACCATTTTGGTATCGAAGAAACTTCTTTATATACACGAGTTTTTGCGTTTTTTGGCTTGTGGTTTTTGTGAACCACAAGTTCTTTAGCCCGAAAATAATGACAGTCATTATACACTTTTCTCGTAATGTCCTTTTCTTTCCCAATAGTGAGTGCTTTGCATCCATTTTCGCGTTTTTTGTAGGTAACAAGCTCAAAAACACTCAAAATATACCTTTTTGGTAATGTTATTCTATTTCTTCATATTGGTTGGTTTGCATCTGTTTTAGCGTTTTTCTACGTAAAACACCGAAAAGACACATTTTTAGTAATTTTGTTTTCGATTCCCAAAGAATATTGCCATTATTTTGGCATCTTAGTACCTATGAAGATGAATAACAAAAAAAAAAATAAAGAAATAAATTATTTTATTTATTTTTTCTCTATAAAGAGTGTTATTTGTGGGTTTTAGCTTTTTTTGGTTCTTAAGGAACTTAAAAACACATATAATACACGTTCTCGTAATGTCCTTTCGTTTCCCAAACATGAAGTTCTTTGCATGTATTTAAGCGTTTTTATCAATAACATGATCAAAAACACTCAAAATACATTATTTTTTTTGGTAATGTTACTCTGTTTGTCCATAAAGGGTGTTTTGCACGCGTTTTAGCGTTTTGGTATGTAAGGAGTTTAAAAAAACACCTAAAGGAAAGTTCTTCGTAAAAGTTGGTTTTATTCTCATGTAATGTGATCATTCTGCTTTTCAGTGCTTTGTAGCATATCACGCTCAAAAACATTTAAAAGACACTTTTCTGGTAATATATTTTTTTTCCAACATAAAGCTAGTTTCGTATGTAATTTGGGATTTTCGTAACAAAGAATGTGAAAAACACTCAAAATACACACATTTGTTAAGGTAGCTCTGTTTCTCAATTAAAAGTGTTATTCATGCATTTCAGCATTTTGGTATGTAAGAAACTTCTCTACATACACGAGTTTTTTCGTTTTTTGCCTTGAATTTCGTGTGAAACTATAAAACACTCATTATACACGTTTCTCGTAATGTTCTTTGGTTTCCCAATATAGAGTGCTTTCCATCCATTTTCGCATTTTTTGTAGGTAACAAGCTGAAGAAGACTCAAAATATATATTTTTGGTAATGTTATTCTATTTCTTCATATTGGTTAGTTTGCATCCGTTTTAGCGTTTTTCTTCGTAAATCACTGAAAAGACACGTTTTCAGTAATATTGTTGAGATTGCTGAAAAACACTCAAAAAGACAGATTTATGGTAAAGTCGTGTAATTTCCCCATATAGGTGGCTTTGCATGCACTTCTGGGTTTGGTACATAATTCCGGAAAAAAGCTAAAAAAAAATTTTTTATAATGCTTTCTTTTTACATAATTTCCCTGAATTCTGCCTGAATTTTGGCATCTTCATACCTATAAAGATGAATAACAAAAGAAAAAAAAAATTTTTTTTCTCTATTTGTGGGTTTTAGTTTTTTGGTACTTAAGGAACTTAAAAACAATCATAATACACGATTTTCGTAATGTCCTTTCGTCTCACAGACATCGGGTTCTTTGCATGTATTTAAGCGTTTTTATAGGTAACATGATCAAAAACACTCAAAATACATGTTTTTGGTAATGTTATTCTGTTTCTCCATAAAGGGTGTTTTAGTGTTTTGGTATGTAAGGAGTTAAATGCACTTAAAGGCAAGTTCTTCCTAAAAGTTGGTTTTATTCCTATATAATGTAATAATTCTGCTTTTTAGTGCTTTGTTGCATATCTCGCTCAAAAACACTCAAAAGACACTTTTCTGATAATGCCTTTTTTTTCCCACATAAAGCTAGTTTTGCATGTAATTTGGGATTTTCGTAACTAAGAATGTGAAAAAACTCAAAATACACACATTTGGTAAGGTAGTTCTGTTTCTCATTTAAAAGTGTTTTAGCATTTTGGTATGTAAGAAACTTCTCTATATAACCGAGTTTTTGCGTTTTTTGTCTTGTCGTTCTTGTGAAACTATAAAACAATCATTATACACGTTTCTCTAAATGTCCTTTTGCTTCCCAAAATAGAGTGCTTTTACATCCATTTTCGCGTTTTTTTGTAGGCAAAAAGCTCAAAAACACTTTTTGGTAATGTTATTCTATTTCTTCATATTCGTTGCTTTGCATCCGTTTTAGCGTTTTTTCTACGTAAAAGACTAAGAAGACACGTTTTCAGTAATTTTGTTTTGGATTCACATATTGACTGACTTTCATATTATTGATCGGTTTGGTGCCTAACATGCTGAAAAACACTGAAAAAACGGGTTTCTGGTATAGTCGTTTAAATTCTTCATATAGGTGGCTTTGCATGCACTTTAGGGTTTGGTACATAACAATCCGAAAAAAAAAAAAAACTATAATTAACTTTTTTGATAATGTTTTTTTCCACATAAATTCCCTGAATTTTGGCAGAATTTTGCCAACTCGGTTCTTATGGAAATCAATAAAAAAAAATGTTATTTTTTTATTTATTTATTATTTTTTTTCTCTTTAAAGAGTGTAATTTGTGGGTTTTAACATTTTGGTACTTAAGGAACTTAAAAACAGTCATAATACACGTTTCTCGTAATGTCCTTTCGTTTCCTAAAGATAGGGATCTTTGCATGTAATTAAGCGTTTTTATAGGTAACATGATCAAAAACACCTAAAACACATATTTTTTGTAATGTTTTTCTGCTTCTCCATAAAGGACTGTTTTGCATGCATTTTAGCGTTTTGGTATGTAAGGAGCTCAAAAACACATAATGGCAAGTTCTTGGTCAAAGTTGGTTTTATTCTCATGTAATTTGATTGCCCTGCTTTTTAGTGCTTTATTGCCTAACACGCTCAAAAACACTCAAATGACACTTCTGGTAATATCATTTTTTTCCCACATAAAGCTAGTTTCGCATGCTATTTGGGATTTTGCTAAGACACTGAAAAAAACACTGAAAATACACGCTTTTGGTAAGGTTGTTCATTTTCTCAATTAAGATTCATGAGTTTCAGCATTTTGATATCTAAGAAACTTCTTTATATACACGAGTTTTTGCGTTTTTTGCCTTGTGGTTCTTGTGAACCACAAGTTCTTTTGCTCGAAAATAATAAAACACTCATTATACACGTTTCTCGTAATGTCCTTTTGTCTCTGATTAGGCTTTGCATCCATTTTCACATTTTTTCTAGGTAACAAGCTCAAAAACACTCAAAATATATCTTTTTGGTAATGTTATTCTATTTTTTTTATATTGGTTGGTTTGCTTCCGTTTTAGCGTTTTTCTACGTAAAACACCGAAAAGACACGTTTTCAGTAATTTTGTTTTGCATTCCCATATAGAGTGATTTCTATGTTATTTATCGTTTTGGTGCCTTATATGCTGAAAAACACTCATAAGACAGTTTTCTGGCAAAGATGTTTGATTTCCCCATATAGGTTGTTTTGCATGCACTTTAGGGTTTGGTACATAACAGTCGAAAAAAAAGCTAAAATTAACTTTTTTGATAATATTCTTATTTCACAAAATTTCATGAATTTTGCCCGATTTTTGGCATCTCAGTACCTGTGAAGATAAATAAGAAAGAAAAAAAAATATCGTGTTTTTTATTTATTTATTTATTTTTTCTTAATAGAGAGTTATTTGTGGCTTTTAGGTTTTTGGTACTTAATGAATTTAAAAACACTCATAATACACGTTTCTTGTAATGTCCTTTCGTTTTCCACAAATAGGGTTCTTACCATGTATTTAAGCGTTTTATTGGTAACATGATCAAAAATACTCAAAATACATGTTTTTGGTAATGTTATTTTGTTTCTTCATAAAGTGTGTTTTGCATGCGTTTTAGCGTTTTGGTATATAAAGAGCTCAAAAACACTTAAAGGCAAGTTCTTGGTAAACATTGGTTTTATTCGCATGTAATGTGATTGCCCTTCTTTTTACTGCTTTACTGCCTATCACGTTCAAAAACACTCAATAGACACTTTTCGGGAAATATCTTTTTTTTTTTTTATCACATAAAGCTGGTTTCGCAATCAATTTGAGTTTTGGGTAGCTAAGAATGTGAAAAGCATTCAAAATACACGCATTTAGTAAGGTTGTTCTGTTTTTCAATTAAGAGTGTTATTCATGAGTTTCAGCATTTTGGTATCTAGAAAACTTCTCCATATACACGAGTTTTTGCGTTTTTTGCCTTGTGGTTCTATTGAACTATAAAACACTCATTATACACTTTTCTCGCAATGTCCCTTTCTTTCTCAATATAGAGTGTTTTGCATCAATTTTCGCGTTTTTTGTAGGTAACAAGCTCAATAACACTCAAAATGTACCTTTTGGGTAATGTATTTTCTATTTCTTGATATCGCTTGGTTTGCATCCGTTTTAGCGACTTTCTACGTAAAATACTGAAAAGACACGTTTTAAGTAATTTTCTTTTGGATTCCCATATTGAGTGAGTTTATTATTATTTATCGTTTTGGTGCCTAACATGCTGAAAAACACTCAAAAGACAGATTTCTGGTAAAGTCATTCAATTTCCTCATATAGGAGGCTTTGCATGCTCTTTAGGGTTTGGTACATAACAGTCCGAAAAAAAAGCTAAAATCAAAATTTTTTGATAATCTTTTATCATATAATTGCCCTGAATTTTGTCAGAATTTTGTCATGTCGGTACCTATGAAGATGAATGACAAAAAAAAAAAAATCTATTTTTTATTTTTTTTTATTTATTTATTTTTTTCTAAATAAAAAGTGTTATTTGTGGGTTTTAGCTTTTTGGTACTTAAAGAACTTAAAAACACTCATAATACACGTTTCTCGTAATGTCCTTTCGTTTCCCAAACATAAGGTTCTTTTTATGTATTCAAGCGTTTTTATAGATAACATGATCAAAAACACTTAAAATACATGTTTTTGGTAATGTTATTCTGTTTCTCCATAAAGTGTGTTTTGCAGGCGTTTTAGCGTTTTGGTATATAAAGAGCTGAAAAACACTTAAATTCAAATTCATGGTAAAAAGTGGTTTTATTCGAATTTAATGATTTTTGCCTTGTGGCTGTTGTGAAACTATAAAACACTCATTATACACGTTTCTCGTAATATCTTTTTGTATCCCAATATAGAGTACTTTCCATCCATTTTCGCGTGTTTTGAAGGTAAGAAGCTCAAAAACACTCAAAATATACCCTTTTGGTAATGTTATTTTATTTCTCCATATTCGTTGGTTTGCATCCGTTTTAGCGTTTTTCTACGTAAAACACTGAAAAGACACTTTTTCAGTAATTTTGTGATTGAATCCCACAGTGAGTGACTTCCATATTATTTATCCTTTTGATGCCTAACATTCTAAAAAGAAAACACTCAAAAGAGAGGTTTGTGGTAAAGTCGTGTAATTTCCCCATATAGGTGGCTTTGGATGCACTTTAGGGTTTCGTACATAACAGTCCGAAAAAAAGCTAAAATTAACTTTTTTGATAATGTTCATTTTTCCACATAATTTCCCTGAATTTTGCCAGAATTTCGGCATCTCAGTACCTATGAATATGAATAAAGAAAAAAAATTGCTCTTTTTTTTATTTATTTATTTATATATATTTTTTTTATCTATAAAGAGTGTTATTTGTGGCCTTTAGCTTTTTGGTTCTTAAGAAACTTAAAAACACTCATAATACACGTTTCTCGTAATGTTATTTTTTCGTTTCCCAAACATAATATATTTAAGTGTTTTTATAGGTAACATGATCAAAAACACTCAGAATACGTGTTTTTGATAATGTTATTCTGTTTCTCCATAAAGGGTGTTTTGCATGCGTTTTAGCGTTTTTTGTATGTAAGGAGCTTAAAAAATCTCAAAGGGAAGGTAAAATTGGTTTTATCCCTATGTAACGTGATTGCCCTGCTTTTTAGTGCTTTATTTCCTAACTCGCTCAAAAACACTCAAAAAAACTTTTTTATGTTAGTCATTTTTTTTCCACATTTTTATCCCACAATATTTCGCATGCAATTTGGGGTTTTGGTAACTAAGAATGTGAAAAACACCCAAAATACACTCATTTGGTAAGCTTGTTCTTATTTATTCTTCGTAAAATTTGGTTTTATTCCAATGTAATGTGATTGTTCTGCTTTTTAGTGCTTTGTTGCATATAACGCTCAAAAACACTCAAAAGACACTTTTCTGGTAATGTCATTTATTTCCCACATAAAGCTAGTTTCGCATGTAATTCGGGATTTTCGTAACTAAGAATGTGAAAAACACTCAAAATACACACATTTTGTTAGGTAATTCTGTTTCTTAATCAAAAGTGTTATTCATAAGTTTCATCATTTTGGTATCTAAGAAACTTCTCTAGGTACACGAGTTTTTGCGATTTTTGCCTTTTGGTTCTTGTGGAACTATAAAACACTCATTATACACGTTTCTCATAATGTCCTTTTGTTTTGCAATACTTTGCATCCATTTTTTTTCCATTTTTTTAGGTAACAAGCTCAAAAACATTCAAAATATACATTTTTGGTAATGTTATTCTATTTTTTCATATTGGTTGGTTTGCATCCTTCTTAGCGTTTTTCTACGTAAAAGACACGTTTTCAGTAATTTTCTTTTTTGGATTCCCATATTGAGTGACTTCCATATTATTATCGTTTTGGTGCCTAACATACTGAAAAACACTCAAAAGTAAGGTTTCTCGTAAAGTCGTTTAATTTCCTCATGTAGGTGGCTTTGCATTAACTTTAGAGTTTGGTACATAACTTTCCGAAAAAAAGCTAAAATTAACTTTTTTTGATAATATTCTTGTATCACATAATTGCCCAGAATTTTCCCAGAATTTTGGCATCTTGGTATCTATGAAGATGAATAACAAAAAAAAAAAAAAAATGCCGTTTTTTTATATATTTATTTATTTTTTCTTTATAAAGAGTGTTATTTGTTGGTTTTAGTTTTTTGGTTCTTAAGGAACTTAAAAACACTCATAATACACGTTTCTCGTAATGTCCTTTCGTTTCCCAAACATAGGGTTCTTTGCATGTATTTTCCCGTTTTTATAGGTAGCAAGATCAAAAACACTCAAAATACATGTTTTTGGTAATGTTATTCTAATTCTCCATGAAGGGTGTTTTGCATTCGTTTTAGCGTTTTGGTGTGTAAAGAGCTGAAAAAAAACTTAAAGGCAAGTTCTTGGTAAAAGTTGGTTTCATTCCCATGTAATGTTCTTGCCCTGCTTTTTAGTGCATTATTGCCTAACACGCTAAAAAACACCCAAAGTCACTTTTCTGGTAATGTCATTTCTTACCAACATAAAGCTTGTTTTGCATGCAAGTTGGGGTTTTGGTAAATAAGAATGTGAGAAACACTCAATTACACGCATTTCGTAAGGTTGTTATGTTTCTCATTTAAGAGTGTTATTCATGAGTACCAGCGTTTTGGTAACTAAGAAACCTCCATATACACGAGTTTTTGCGTTTTTTGCCTTGTGGATCTTGTGAAACTATAAAACACTCATTATTCACGTTTCTCGTAATGTCCTTTTGTTTCCCAATATAGAGTGCTTTGCATCCTTTTTCGCGTTTTTTGTAGGTAACAAGATTAAAAACACTCTAAATATACCTGTTTGGTAATATTCTATTTCTTCTTATTGGTTGGTTTGCATCCGTTTT
The DNA here is from genome assembly GCF_035594125.1 of Scylla paramamosain. Classification (NCBI taxonomy): domain Eukaryota; kingdom Metazoa; phylum Arthropoda; class Malacostraca; order Decapoda; family Portunidae; genus Scylla; species Scylla paramamosain. The sequence goes on along the minus strand of NC_087170.1, from coordinate 6,691,146 downwards.
AGCGTTTTTCTACCTAAAACACAGAAAAGACACGTTTTCAGTATTTTCTTTTGGATTCTCATATAGAGTGACTTCCATATTATTTATCGTTTTGATGCCTAACAAGCTGAAAATCACTCAAAAGACAGGTTTCTGGTAAAGTCGTTTAATTTCCTCATATAGGTGGCTTTGCATGCACTTTAGGGTTTCGTAAATAAGAGTCCAAAAAAAAGCTAAAATTATTTTTTTTGATAATGATCTTTTATCACATAATTGCCCTGAATTTTGCCAGAATTTTGGCATCTTGGTACCTATGAAGATGAATAAAAAAAATAAAAAAAAGTTCCTATTTTTCTATTTATTTATCTTTTTTTTTCTAAATAAAGAGTGTTACTTGTGGGTTTTAGCTTTTTGGTTCTTAAGGAACTTAAAAACACTCATAATACACGTTTCTCGTAATATCCTTTCCTTTCCCAAACATAAGGTTCTTTGCATGTATTTAAGCGTTTTTATAGATAACATGATTAAAAAACACTCAAAATACATGTTGTTGGTAATGTTATTATTTTGTTTCTATATAAAGTGTGTTTTGCATGCGTTTTAGCGCATATAAGGAGGTGGAAAAACACTTAAAGGCAAGTTCTTGGTAAACTGGTTTTTATTCCATGTAATGTGATTGCCCTGTTTTTTAGTGCTTTATTGTCTAACACTCTCAAAAACACTCATAAGACACTTTTCTGGTAATGTCATTTTTTTCCCCACATAAACCTATATTCGCATGGAATTTCGTTTTTTTTTTTTTTTTTTAACTAAGAATGCTAAAAAACACTCAAAATACACGCATTTAGTAAGGTTGTTCTGTTTTTCAGTTAAGAGTGTTATGAGTTTCAGCATTTTAGTATCTAAGAAACTTCTCCATATATACGAGTTTTTGTGTTTTTTGCCTTTTGGATCTTTTGAAACTATAAAACACTCATTATACACGTTTCTCTTAATGTCGTTTTGTTTCCCAATATAGAGTGCTTTGCATGCATTTTCGCGTTTTTTGTAGGAAACAAGTTCAAAAACACTCAAAATATACCTTTTTGGTGATGTTCTTCTATTTCTTCGTATTGGTTAGTTTTCATCCGTTTTATCGTTTTTCTACGTAAAACATTGAGAAGACATGTTTTCAGTAATTTTGTTTTGGATTCTCATATTGAGTGACTTCAATGGTATGGTATTTATCATTTTGGTGCCTAACTTGCTAAAAAAAACACTCAAAAGACAGGTTTCTTGTAAAGTCGTTTAATTTCCATATATAAGTGGCATTGCATGCACTTTAGGGTTTGGTACATAGCAGTCCGAAAAAAATCTATAACTTTTTGATAATGTTCTTTTTTCCACATAATTTACCTGAATTTTGCCAGAATTTTGGCATCTTGGTACCTGTGAAGATGAATAACAAAAAAAAAAAAAAAAATTTCTCTATAGTGTTATTTGTGGGTTTTAGCTTTTTGGTACTTAAGGAACTTAAAAACACTCATAATACACGTTTCTCATAATGTCCTTTCGTTTCCCAAATATACGGTTCTTTGCATGTATTTAAGCTTTTTATAAGTAACATGATCAAAAACACTCAAAATATATGTTTTTGGTAATGTTTTTCTTTTTCTCCATAAAGGGTGTTTTGCATGCGTTTTAGCGTTTCAATATGTAAGGAGCTCAAAAACACTTAAAGGCAAGTTCTTGGTAAAATTTGGTTTTATTCCCATGTAATGTGATTTCCCTACTTTTTAGTTCTTTATTGCCTAACACGCTCAAAAACACTCAAAAGACACTCTTCTGGTAATGTCATTTTTTTTCCACATAATGCTAGTTTCGCATGCAATTTGGGGTTATGGTAACTAAGAATGTGAAAAACACTCAAAATACATGCATTTGGTAAGGTTGTTCTGTATCTCAATTAAGAGTGTTTTTCATGAGTTTCAGCGTTTTGGTACCTAAGAATCTCAAAAACACTCATAATGCACGTTTCTCGTAATGTCGCTCTTTTTCTTCATATAGGGTGCTTTTCATGCATTTTGGCATTTTTTTTTCATGTAACAGCTGAAAAAACACTGAAAATGCACGCTTTTGGTAATAAGAACATAGGAACATAAGAAATAAGTAAATCTGCAAGAAGGCATCAGGCCTACAAGTGGCAGTACTTGTATGAAATATGCCTACCTATTTCCACCTATCATCCCCATTCATAAATGTGTAATTTTCTCTTACTGTTCCCAAATGCCTCAGCACTAACAGCTTGATTACTACGTCCGTTCCAATCATCTACTACTCTATTTGAGAACCCATTCCATCCTGTCTCCTTTTTGAACATCAAGTTTTCAGGCTTGAACCCGTCTTTCTTGTTCTATCATATTTACAGATTCTAAGAATTTTCCTTATGTTCCCTTTATTATAACCCATATACCACTAAAAGACTTCTATTAGGTCCACTCTTAACCTACGTCTCTTTAAAAAATGTAAATTTAACAGCTTGAATATCGCTTCGTAAGGAATACTCCTTATCCCCTGTATCCTTTTAGTCATTTTCCTTTGTACTGATTCTAATAGACCTTTATCCTTCCTGTGATGTGGTGACCAGAATTGGACAGCGTAGTCTAGATGAAGTCTGACCAGCTCCAAATGTAAATTTATTATTACTTCGGGAGTTCTACTTTTAGCACTCCTGAAAATGAATCATAATACACTATTTGCTTTGTTTCTGGCCTCTTTCCATTGCTTTCTTAGACGGAGTTCAGATATAACCTTAAATCTCAAATCTTTTACTTAACCTCAACCTACCAGAACTTGGTTGTTCATTGTGTAACTACTGTGTGGGTTTCTTCTACTTACGCTAAGTGCTTTGTTCATTGTGTAACTACTGTGTGGGTTTCTTCTACTTACGCTAAGTGCTTTGCATTTGTTGACATTAAACTGCATTTGCCATCTGTCCGTCCATTCGTTCAACCTATTCAAATCTGCCTGTAAGGCGATGGTATGCGATTCTGACCTAATTAATCTACATATTCTCGTGTCATCCGCAAATTTACTAACAACACTACTAATTCCACTATCCAAGCCATTAACATATATTACAAACAACATCGGCCCTAATACTAATAATCCCTTTGTCACCCCACTAATTACTTGACCCCACTCCGATTTAGAGCCGATTATTACAACATTGTCGCCTTACGCTTAGCCATGACCTTATCCAATCTAAACACCTCATCTCTCTCGTGCGCCCTAACATTTCTCAGTAGCCTCTGATGGGGTACTTTGTCAAACGCTTTAGTAAAGTCCTGATATAGGATGCCATAACTATCACCATTATCTGCCGCCTTGTAAACCTTACGGTATAAACTTACCAAGTTTCTCAGGTAAGACTCCCCATTCCAGAAGCCGTGCTTTAACTCAGTTATCAAGTTATGTTTGTCTAAATGCTCTTAAATGTTCTTCGCTATTTTTAACTCCATTATTTTACATTCAACAGAAGTTAAGCTGACAGGTTAGACGTTAAAGTTTTATCTCCTTCCTTAAAGGTAGGTACTATATTCGCCTGCCTCCAAATTACCGATACCTCACATGACTAAAGTGATTTCCTAAGGACAGAAACTAACAGATTACTTAAAACCTTTTTCCTTTCCTTAAATACTGTGGAATATATTTCATCTGGTCCTGGTGACCTGAACTTTTCAACTTATCTATCTCCTGTTCCACTATCTCTTTTAGTTATGGTAATATCTGTCAGCTACTCATCCTCTTCTACTCTAAATATCTTCTCACTATTCGGCAAATCTTGCATGTTTTCCTGGGCAAAGACAATTAAAAAATACTCGCTCACAATTTTACTAATCTCCTCTCAACAACTAATCACGTCGCATTCTGCTGTCTTTAAGGAACTATTGTTTCTCTATTCTTCGTCTTATATGCCTGATAAAATCCCTTGAGGTCCATCTTCGCTTGGCTGGCTACCTTTAATTCATAACTATTTTTAGCTTTCCTTGTTAAACTCCTGACTTTTCTAATTCATTATATTATGGCCTTAAAACCACTTCCCCTGTCTTTAATCTCATATATACTTCTCCTTCGCCATATGTAGTGTTTTAACCTCCGTCATCCATTTAGGATCATTCTTCTGCAATCTTTTTCTTCTGTAAGGGATGTTCCCTAACTGTCTTGAATGTAATTTATCAACGAAATATTTATTTCACTTCTCCATAAAGGGTGTTTTGCATGGGTTTTAGCGTTTCTGTACACAAGAACCTATAAAACACGTTCTTAGTAATGTTGTTTTGTATTCCTTTATAGAGTACTTTCCATGCTTTTTAGCGTTCTGGTGTCTAACACGTTGAAAAACACTCAAAAGACACGTTGATGATAATGTCGTTTCGTTTCCCGATAAAGGGGGTTTCCAATGCATTTTGTCTTTTGGTACTTAACAATATGAAAAAGAGTTTAAGTAAAAGTTTTCGGTAGAGTTGTTTTTCCATATAGAGTGCTAATCCTGTGTTTTTGAGTCTTGGTACCTAAAAAGCTCAAAATCTCTCATAATACACTTTTCTCGTAATGTCCTTTGTTTTTTCCATGTAGGATGCTTTGCGTGTAATTTGGCATTTTTGTACTTAACAAGCAGAAAAAGAATCAAAATACAAGTTTTTGGTAATGTTATTCTGTTTCTCCATAAAGGTTTTTTTGCATACGTTTCAACGATTTTGGACGTAAGAAGGTCAAAAACACTCTGAAGATACTTTCTTGGTAATGTTATTTTATATTGGCAAAGAGGGTGCTTTCAGTGCTTTTTAGCATTTTGATTCCTAACACTCAAGTAAACACTCAAAATACATGTTTCCTGTAACATAGTTTTGCTTCTTCATATAGGGATCTGCATGCATTATGATGTTTTGCTATATAATGTGAAAAACGCTCAAAATAAAGGTTTTAGCTAATGTTGTTCCTTTTCTCTATATAGGGTGCTATTCATGCGTTTTAGCGTTTTGGTATTTAGGAAGCTCAAAAACACTAACAAAACTTGTTTCTCCTAATGTCTTTCTATTTCCCCATATAGGATGCTTTGTATGTTTTTTTGACGTTTTGGTACATAACAAGGTAAAAGAAAAACACTAAAAAACACATTTTTGGTGATGTTCTGTTTCTCCATTAAGAGATATAGGATATATTCAATTTTCATTCAGGCCGTTTAGTGTTTGGTACCTAAGAGACTCAAAACACTGATAATGCACGTTTCACGTAATGTCCTATCATTTCCACATACAGGGTGCTTTACATGCATTTTTAAGTTGATGTACGTAACAGACTGAAAAAGACTCAAAATACACGTTTTTGGTAAGGTTTTTCTATTTGGTAGGGTTATTCGTGTTTGTTGCACGTGTTTTAGAGTTTTGGAACGCAAAAAGTTTAAAACACTAAAAAGACATGCTTTTAGTAATGTTATTTTGCATTTCTGTATAAAGTGCTTTCCATGCTATTTAGCGTTTTCGTGCCTAACACGCTGAAAAACACATAAAAACACATTTCTTACATTGTTGTTTAATTTTCTCGTATAGCGAGCAAGCATTATGGTGTTTTGCTACCTGACAATGTGAAAAAAAAACATTCAAATTACACGATTTTGGTAATGTTTTTCTCTTTCTCCATAAAGTGTGCTTCTCATTTATTTTAGCGTTTTGGTACCTAAGAAGCTGAAAAAAAAAAACTCATAATACACGTTTTTTGTCATGTCCTTTCATTTCCTCATATAGGCTCTTTTTGGTGTTTTGGTACCTAACAGGGTGTTTGCATGTATTTTGATATTTTAGTTCGTAAGAACCTAAAAAAAAACACTCTAAAGAGACGTTTTAGTAGTTTTGTAGTTTCGTTGCTTCTTACTGATTTGGTGCCTAACAAGCGCAAAAATAACAAAAGACAAGTTTCTAGTGATTTCGTTTCATTTCTTCATATAGGTTTCTTTACATGCATGTTGGCATTTTGGTAATTATCAATGTAAAAAAATACACGTTTTTGGTAAGTTTGTTCTTTTTCTTCAGAGCACTATTGAAGCTTTTTACTGATTTGGTACTTAAGAGAGTAATAAAAAAAAATACATAACAAACGTTTCTCGTAACGTCCTTTCATTTCCATATACAGGGTGTTTTGTTTGATGATAGGCGATTTTGTACATAATAAGCTCAAAGACACTCAAAATACACGTTTTTGGTAAATGTATTCTGTTTCTCCATATAGTGTATTTTCATGCGTTTTTAATGTCGTTTCATATATCTATATATGGGTCTTTGCATGCATTTTGGGTTTTTGGTAACTAACAATGTCATAACACTCAAAATGCACGTTTTTTTTTTTTGGCAATATTGTTCTTTTTCTCCATATAGAGCGTTATTCATGCGTTTTACCCTTTTAATACTAAGAAGGTCAAAACACTCATAATACACGTTTCTCGTAATGTCTTTTGATTTTTCCCATATAGGGTATTTTCGATTCATTTAGGTTTTTTTTTACGTAACAATCTTATAAAACATTAAAAATACTTGTTTTTGGTAAGGTTATTTATTCTGTTTGTCCATAAAGGATGTTTTCTATGTTTTTTTTTTATAGTTTTGGTACGTAGGACACTCAAAAGAAACGTTTTCTTAATGTTGTTTTGTATTCCCATATCAGGTGATTTGTATACTTTTTAGCATTTTTGTGCCTAACACGCTGAAGAACACATTTTAGACACGTTTCTGAAATCTCGTTTCCTTTCCCCAAATAGGGGACTTTACATGCATTTATGGCGTTTTCATTCATAACAATGTGAAAACACTGAAAATATACGTTTTTGGTAATGTTATTTTATATAGAATGTTATTCATGCATTTTAGCGACTTCGTACCTAATAAGTAAAAAAAAACACCAATAGTACACATTTTAGTAACGTCTTTTCATTTTCCCATTTAAGATACTATATATGCATTTTGGCGTTTTTCTACTTAACTAACTCAAAAACACTCGAAATATTTGTTTTCGATAATATTATTTCTCCGTGTTTTTTTTTTTCATGCGATTTAGCGTTTCGGTAGGTAAGAAACTCAAAAACACTGAAAACAGACGTTTTTGGTTAAGTTGTTTAGTTTTCCTTTATAGGGTGCTTTCCATGATTTTTTAAGCGTTTTGGTGCCTAGCACGCCAATAAACAATCAAAAGGCACTTTTCTGGAAATCGCGTTTCTTTTCCTCATTTAGGGTACAAAACATGTATTAGTAGTGTTTTCGAAAACGCCAAAGTGCATGCAAAGTAAGCTATACTGGAGAAACAAACAAAAACGTGTCTTTTGAGTGTTTTCAGCTTTTTACGTACCAAAACACTATAATGCATAGAAAATAAATTTCATGGAGAAACAGAATAATATTGCCAAAAACGTGTATTTTGAATGTTTTTCAGCTTATTACGTACCAATACGCAAAAATTCATCCATTTCACCCTCTATAGGGTAAAGAGACGACATTCCCAGAAAAAATGTTATTTCGGGGCTTTTCAGCGTTAGGCACCAAAACTCTAAAGAGCATGGAAGACACTCTATATAAAAATCAAAACAACATTATCAAAATGGTGTCTTTTGAGTGTTTTTGAGCTTCTTACGTTCCAAAATGCTAAAACACGTGCACAATAGCCTTTATCGGGAGACATTACCAAAAACGTATGATTTAAGCGTTTTCCAGCTTTTTAGAAACCAAAATGCCTAAATGGATGTGCTAATCACGTGTTTCAGTATTTTATTACCTAAGAAGCTCAAAAACACTTATAATATACGTTTTTGGTAATGTTGTTCTGTTTTTTTTATAAATGGTATTCTGTATATATTGTCGTACCTAACATGAGGAAAAAACCCATTTGTTTGGTTAATGCTTTTTTCTCCATATAGAGTGATATTCACGTGTTTTAGTGTTTTCGTACATAATAATATTTTTTCTTAATAACTTATCGTTTCTCAATGTCCGTTAATTTGTGTGCATTTTGGCGTTTTCGTACCCAACAAGCTCAAAAACACTCAAAACACACATTTTTGGTAATGTTCTATTTCACCATAAAGGATGTTTTGCACGCTTTTTAGAAATTCGGTACGTAAGAAGCTCAAAAACATTCAAAAGACACGTTTTCGATGTTATATATATATTTTTTTCCTATATAGAGTGTTTTCCATGTTCTTTTTTTTTTTGTTGTTTTTTGTGGGGTTGGTTTCTAATATGGTCAAAACACTCAAATGACACGTTTCCGGTAATATAATTTCTTTACATCAAATAGTGTGCTGTCTGCATTTTGACGTTTTGGTAGCTAATGATCGGGAAAAACTCTCACAACACCCATAAAGGGTGTTTTTCATGCGTTTTAGAGTTTTAGTACGTAAGAAACTGAAAAACACTCAAAAGACAAGTTTTGTTAATATTGATTGCTTTTCCTATACAGGTTGTCTTAAATGCACTTTGGTGTTTTTGTATCTAACAAGCTCAAAAACACTCAGCATACAAGTTTTTTGTAATGTTGGTCTGTTTTTTTTTTCTTTTTTATGTACCTATCATGGGGAAAAAAAAAATCATGAAGTACGCTTTTGGTAATGTTGTTTTGTTTCTGCAAATATAGTATTATTCACGTGTTTTAGACTTTTGGTATCTATGAAGCTGAAAAAGACATAATACACCTTTATGTTAATATCGTTTCTTTTACCTATATAGGGTAATTTGCATACATTTTGGAGTTTTGTTACCTAACAAGCTAAAAAAAAAATTTCAGAACATACGTTTTTGCTAATATTGTTTTGGACGCCTTTTATCGTTTTGGTACGTAAGAAGCTCAAAAACACTCGATTTTGTTAATGTTATCTTGTTTTCCCATATAGGGTGTTTTCCTCGTTTTTTTAGCGTTTTGCTGCCTAATACGCTCAAAACACCTAAATGACAAGTTTCTGGTGGTTTTGCTACTGGTTTTGTTATTTTTTTTCTCTCTCTCATATAGAGTAATATTCACGTGTTTTAGTGTTTTGGTACATAAAAAAAATAAAAAATAAAAACACTCATAATACACGTTTCTGTTAATATCGTTTCGTCTCCTTAAATAGGGTTCTTTGCATGCAATATGGGGTCTAGTACCTAACAAGTTAAAAGACATGTTTATGGGGCAATATGGGTACCTAACAAGTTAAAAGACTGATATAAGAATTTTTTGCTAAAGTTTCCCATAAATGTTTCTTTGCTCACATTTTAGCGTTTTGTACGCTCAAAAACACTAAAAAGAAACGTTTTTGACAATGTTGTTTTCTTTTCTCATATAGAGCTATTTCCATGCTTTTTGTTGCCTAATTTGCTCGAAAATTCCCAAATGGCACGTTGCAGGTACTATCTTTTAGTTACTCCAGACAAGGTATTCTACATGCTTTCTGTCGTTTTGGTACCTAACTAACTTAAAAACACTTACAACACACGTTTTTGTTAATGTTCTATTTCTCAGTAAAGTGCGTTTTGCATCACTTTTAGAGTTTCGGTGCGTACGAAGCTGAAAAACACTCAAAATATATGTTTTTGGTAATGTTTTTTTTTTTTTTTCTCTCTCTCTTCTTCTATAGGATGCTTTGCATGTACTTTGGCGTTTTGATAACTAACAAACTCAAAAATATTCATAATACATGTTTGTGATCATGTCGTTCTGTTTCTTCACATTGGGTGCTTTATATGTATTTTGGCATTTTGGTCCCTAACATGGGGAAAAGCACCCATAATACACGTTTTTCGTAATGATGTTCTGTTTCTTCATATAGAATGCTATTTACGTGTTTTAGCGTTTCGTTACATAAGGAGCTGAAAAACAGCGTTAATATCTTTTCTTTTCCCCATATCTGAAACATTGCATGCATTTTGGCGATTAGTTTAACAACCTCAAAAACACTCAAACACACGTTTTTTGCTAATATTGTTCTGTTTTTTTTTCATAAATTGTTATCGTTTTGGTACGTAAGAAGCTCAAGAGCACACAAAGGACACGTTTTTTTTTTAGTTGTTTCGTTTTCCTATATAGAGTATTTTCCATGTTTTTTTTTTTTTTTTTAGCGTTTTGGTGCCTAATACCCTAAAAAAAAACACCTAAATGACACGTTTTTGGAAATGTCGTTTCGTTACTTCATATAGGGCGCTCTGCATGCATTTTGGCGTTTTACTACTTATTACGCTGATAATACACATTGTTGGTATTTTTTTTCTCCACAAACAGTGTTTTCCATGCGTTTTACCGTTTTAGTACGTAAGCTGAAAAACACTCGACACAATTTTTTAATATATATATATATATATATATATATATATATATATATATATATATATATATATATATATATATATATATATATATATATATATATATATATATATATATATATATATATATATATATATATATAAGCACAAAAGCCCTTGTATGGAAAAAAAAAATAAATATATATATATATATATATATATATATATATATATATATATATATATATATATATATATATATATATATATATATATATATATATATATATATATATATATATATATATATATATATATATATATATATATATATATATATATATATATATATATATATATATATATATATATATATATATATATATATATATATATATATATATATATATATATATATATATATACATATAGCACCTAAGACTTAGCACCTCTGTTTCTAGATATAGTGTGCTATTGACGTTTTTTAGCGTTTTTTTTAACCTAAGAAGCTGAAAATACTCATAATACTCTTTCAATATTTTTTTTTATCCAATATCGTGATATTTTCATTGAATTTCACGTTTTGGTTCCTAACAAGTTGGAAGTCGCTCAAATCACACTTTTTTTTTGTAATGTATCCCCATAAAACGTGTTTTCCACGCGCTTTAGCGTTTTGATACATAAGAAGCTCAAAAACACTCAAAAATATCTTTCTGGTAATGTCGCTAAGGTAATGTCGGTAAGGTGCTTTGCATGCATTTTGCAGTTTTGGTAGATAAGAAGCTCAAAACACTCAATAAACAAGTTTTATGCAATGTTTTTTTTTTCTGTTTCTCTATAAAGGGTCCGTAAGAAGCTGAAAAACACTAAAAATACATGTTTTTGGTTATGTTGTTTGCTTTTCCTATATAGAGCGTTTTGGTACATAAGATTTTCAAAAACACTCAAAAAGACCTGTTTTTTTGTAATCTCGTTCGGGTACTAAAATGGTGATTTACTTCATTTTGCACTTTTGATAGCTAAGAAGCTCAACAACACTCAATATGGTCTTTTTTTGCATTTTTTTTCTTTCTCCATGAAGGATTTTTTGTATGCACTTTTAGCGTTTTGGTAAATAACAAGCTCAAAACACTTATAATACACGTTTTAGATAATGTTCTGATTTCTTTATGTAGGGTGTTTTGTATGCATTTTGGTGTTTTAGCACTTAACATAGAGAAAATCACCCATAATAAATGTTTTTTTTTTATATAATGTTGTTTTGTTTCTCCTTATAGATTCCTATTCATGTGTTTTAGCGTTTTGGTACATAAGAAGCTAAAAAAAAAACGCTCATAATACACGTTTCTGTTAATATCGTTTCCTTTAGATATATCAAATAATTCATTTTGGCATTTTAATACCTAAACCTAACAATCTGGAAAACACACAAATCATACGTTTTTGATAATGTTGTTCATTTTCTCTCTAAAGGGTATTTAACACGTGTTTTAGCGTTTTGGTACGTAAGCTTAAAAAAAGCACACAAAATACACAGTTTTTATATTTTATAGTGAATGTTTTTCTTCCTTTTTACCGTTTGGTGCCTAATATCTTCAAAAAACACCCTTTTGACACGTTTCTGGGAATGTCGTGCTCTAACCCCGGATAGGGTGATTTGTATATATTTTGGAAGGTTGTTACATAATAAGCTGGAACTACTGAAAAGATGCTTTTAGTATTGTTGTTTGCTATTCACATATAGGGTAATTTTCGTGCATTTTGGCGTTTTGGTACCTAACAATCTTAATAACACTCATAATATACCATTTTAGTAATCTTTTTTTTTTTTTTTTGTCATATAGGGTGCTTGTCTGCATTTGACGTTTTAGTACGTAACATGACAAAAACACTCATAATACACGTTTTTGGTAATGTTGTTCTATTTTTCCATATAGAGACCGATTCACGTAATTTAGTGTTTTGGTATCAATAATGTTGAAAAACACTTATAACACACGTTTCTGTTAATATCGTTTCGTTTCCCAGTAACGGATACTTTGGATGCATTTTGGCGTTTGTTACCTAAATAGCTCAAAAACACTCAAAACACACGTTTTTCTTAATATAGTTTTGTTTCACCTTAAAGGGTGTTTTTACATATGTTTCAGCGTTTTGGTACGTAAGAAGCTTAAGATTTCTTAAAAGACACGTTGTTGATAATGTTGCTTTGTTTCCCTCTGCTTTCTAGCGTTTACGTGCCTAATAGGCTCAAATCACACAAATTACACGTTTCTGGTGATGTCGATTCGCTACCCAAATAGGGTACTTTGCATGCATTTTCACGTTTAGGTATCCAACAAGTTGGAAAACAATGAAAAGACAAATTCTCGGTTATGTACTTGTTTCTCCATGAACAACGTTTTGTATGCGTTTCCGCGTTTTGGTACTAAGAAGCTGAAAAACGTTCAAAAGACTCGTTTTTGTTATTGTTATTTGTTTTTGCCTTATTGGGAGTTTGCATGCACTTTAGCGTTTTGGTAGAAACACTTATAATACAGGTTTTTGTAATATCATTCTGTTTCTTCTTATAGGGTGTTTTATATGCATTTTAGCATTTTGGTACCTAACATTGAGAAAAGCACTCATAATACAAGTTTTTGATGATGTTGTTCTGTTTCTTAATATAGTGATATTCACATGTTTTTAGCGTTTTGGTACAGAAGAAGTTAAAAAACAATTATAACACACGTTTCTGTTAATATCGTTTCGTTTCCCCATATCGGGTGATTATCATGGACTTTGGAGTTTTGTTACCTTACAAGCTCAAAAACAATGAAGAAACACATTTTTTGATAATGTTCTGTTTCTCTATAAACAGTGTTACACTGTTTTAGACTTTTGGTACGGAAGAAGCTCAAAAACACTCAAAAGACGTGTTTTTGATAATGTTTCATTTTCCCATATAGAGTGTTTTCAATGTTTTTATAGGTTTTATTTGTGGCTAATATGCTAAAAAAAAAAAAAACACAGAAATGACATCTCTGGGAATGCCGTTTCGTTAACTCAAATAGGATGCTTTGCATGTGTTTTGTTATTTTGGTACCCAGCATGCTGGAAAAAAAAAACCAAAAACACGTTTTTGGCAACGTTGCTCTGTTTCTCCATAAAGAGCGTTTTGCATGTTTGAACTTTTTGGTATGTTAAGAGCTTAAGAAAAAAAAAACATAACGCACTTTTTTGTATCCAAAATGCATATAAAGCAATCTGTATGAGTGCTTTGTATGCATTTTGGAGTTTTGGTACCTAAACACAAAGAAAAACACTCACAGTAGGTTTTCTCCATATACACAAATATTCGCGCGTTTTAGCGTTTTGTTACATAAGAAAATAAATCCTCAAAATACAAACGATGATAATGTTACTTTGTCTTCCCATGTAAAGTATTTTTCATGTGTTTTAGAGTTTTGGTGCTTAATATGCTCAAAAACATCCAAATGGCACGTTTACTGTTAATGTCGTTCTAGTATCTAACCAGCTGGAAAATATTGAACACTCACGTTTTCAGTAATGTTGTTAGATTTCTTAATAAGAGGTGTTTTGCACGCGTTCCTAAAAGACAAGTTTTTTTTTTGCAATGTTTGCTTTTCTCAAATAGAGTGCTTTGCATGCACATTATCGTTTTGGTAAATAACAAGCTCAAAAAAAACAATCTTAATAGACTTTTCTGTTAATATCGTTTTATTTCAAAATATCGGGTAATTTGCATGCATTTTGGCGTTTTGGTACCTTTCAAGCTCAAAAACACTCAAAACACCCGTGTTTGGTAATGTTCTGTTCCTCCATAAAGATTGTTTTGGAACGTTTTAGCGATTTGGTACGTAATAAGCTCAAAAACACGCAAAAGACACGTTTTTGATAATGTTTTATTTTCCCATGTATAATGTTTTCCATTCTTATCAGCGTTTTGATGAAAAAAAAAAACACCCAAATGACACGTTTCTGGTAAAATCGTTTTATTGCCCTTTTGCATGGATTTTGTCGTCTTTGTACCTAACAAGATGGAAAACGCTTAAAACACATAAGTTCGTAATGTTGTTCTACTTGCCCATGAATGGCGTTTTGCATGCATTTTAACGTTTTAGTACGTAAGCAGAAAAAAAAAAACAATCAAAAGAATGTTCTTTATTTTTCCCATAGAGCGTGCTTTGCATGCACTTAAGCGTTTTGGTACCTAACAAGCACAAAAACACTCATTATATTTTTTTTCTTATAAATTTGTTCTGTTTCGTCATATTGGCTACTTTGTATGCATTTTGGCGTTTTAGTACCTAACGCAGCGAAAAACACTCATAATACACGTGTTTGGTAATGTTCTGTTTCTTCGATAGGGTGATTTGTATGCATTTTGGAGTTTTATTATCTAACATTGCGAAAAAAAAACTTGTAATACACACGTTTTTCGTAACATTGTTCTGTTTCTTTATATAGAGTGTTATTCATATATTTTTGAGTTTTGGACAAAATCTCATAATGCACTTCTCTGTTAATATCATTTCGTTTCCTAATATCGGGTAATATGCATGCATTTTGGTGTTTTGCGATCTATAAAAGCTGAAAAACATTCAATACAAATGTTGTTTCTCCATAAAAAGTTATTTTTCACGCGTTTGAGCGTTTTGGTACGCAAAAAAATAAAAAAAATAATTTTTTTTTTTTTTTTTCAGCGATATGGTGCGTAATATACCCGAAAACAACCCATATGACAATTTTCTGGTAATATCGTTCCGTTACTGCAACGAGGGTTCTTTGCATGTATTTTGGCATTTTGGTACTTATGAAGCTAAAAACACTCAAAATACACGTTTTTCGCAATGTTGTCCTGTTTCTCCATTACACGTTATTTTGTATGTGTTTTAACGTGTTTGTACATAAGAAATAGATAAAAAAAATATTTTTTTTTTCCCATATAGGGTGCTTTGCTTGCACTTTCTCGTTTTAATACCTAACAAGCTCCAAAATTTTCATAACACAAGATATTGGTAGTGTTGTTCTGTTTCTTCATTTAGGGTTCTTTGTATGCATTTTCTCGTTTTGGTACCTGACATGGGGAATATTGTTAATATCGTTTCGTTTCCCTATATAAGGTATTTTGCATGAATTTTGGCGTTATATTACCTAATAAGCTCAAGAAAAAATCAAAACACAGCTATTTGCTAACGTTCTTCTGTTTCTTTGATAATGGGTGGTTTCGACGCATTTTAGAGTTTCGGTACGTAATAAGCTCAAAACACACAAAAATTTTTTTTCATTAAGTTTTTTTGTTTTCCTATATAGAGTATTTTCCATGTTTTTTTTTTTTCTAGCGTTAGATGTCTACTATGTTTAAAAGTAATAAAACAATATGTTTCCGGGAATGTCGTTTCGTTACCCGAAATAGGGTCCTTTACATATATTTTGAAAATTATAAATAAAACAAGCTGGAAAACACTCAAAGCACACGTTTTTGGTAATGTTTTTTCTGTTTCTCAATAAAGGGCGTTTTGTATGCTTTTTAGCGTTTTGGTATGTTAGGAGCTTTAAAACACTTAAAGGCAAGTTCTCGGTAAAAGTTGGTTTTATTCCCATGTAATGTGATTGCCCAGCTTTTTAGTGCTTTATTACCTATCACGATCAAAAACACTCAGAAGACACTTTTCTGGTAATGTCATTTTTTTCCCACATAAAGCTAGTTTCGCATGCAATTTGGGGTTTTGGTAACTAAGAATATGAAAAGCACTCAAAATACACGCATTTGATAAGGTTGTTCTGTTTCTCAATCAAGAGTGTTATTCATGAGTTTCAGCATTTTGGTATCTAAGAAACTTCTCCATATACACGAGTTTTTGCGTGTTTTGCCTCTTGGTTCTTGTGAAACTAAAAAAACACTCATTATACACGCTTCTCGTAATGTCCTTTTGTTTCCCAATATAGAGTGCTTTCCATCCATTTTCGCGTTTTTTTGTAGGTAACAAGCTCAAAAACACTCAAAATATACCTTTTTGGTAATGTTATTTTATTTCTTCATATTGGTTGGTTTGCATCCGTTTTAGCGTTTTTCTACGTAAAACTAAAAAAAAAAACGTTTTCTGTAATTTTGTTTTGTATTCCCATATAGAGAAACTTTCTTATTATTTCTCGTTTTGGTGCCTAACATGCTGAAAAACACTCAAAAGACAGGTTTCTGTTAAAGTCGTCTAATTTCTTTATATAGGTGGCTTTGAATGCACTTTAGGGTTTGGCACATAACAGTCCGAAAAAAAGCTAAAATTAACTTTTTTTATGATGTTCTTTTTTTCACATAATTTCCCTGAATTTTGCCAGAATTTTGGCACCTTCGTACCACTGAAAATTAATAAAAAAAAAAAAAAAATTTCCTCTATAAAGAGTGTTATTTTTTGGTTTTAACTTTTTGGTATTTAAGGAACTTAAAAATAGTCATAATACACCTTTCTCGTAATGTCCTTTCCTTTCCTAAACATAGGGTTCTTTGCATGTATTTAAGCGTTTTTATAAGTAACATGATCAAAAACACTCAAAATACATATTTTTGGTAATGTTATTGTATTTCTTCATATTGGTTGGTTTGCATCCGTTTTAGCGTTTTTCTACGTAAAACACTGAAAAGACACGTTTTCAGTAATTTTGTTTTGTATTCCCATATTGATTGATTTCCATATTATTTATCGTTTTGTTGCTTAACATTCTGAAAAAACACTCAAAAGACAGGTTTCTGGAAAAGTCGTTTAATATTTCCATGTAGGTGGCTTTGGATGCACTTTAGGGTTTGGTACATAACAGTCCGAAAAAAAAGCTATAATTAACTTTTTAGATAATGTTCTTTTATCACATAATTACCTTGAATTTTGCCAGAATTTTGGCATCTCGGTACCTATGAAGATGAATAAAAAAAAAAATCGTATATTTTTTATTTTATTTTTTTTCTAAAAAAAGAGTGTTATTTGTGGGTTTTAGCTTTTTGGTACTTAAGGAACTTAAAAACACTCATAATACACGTTTCTCATAATGTCCTTTCCTTTCCCAAATATAAGGTTCTTTGCAGGTATTTAAGCGTTTTTATAGATAACATGATCAAAAACACTCAAAATATATGTTTTTGTAATGTTATTCTGTTTCTCCATAAAGGGTGTTTTGCATGCGTTTTAGTGTTTTGGTATGTAAGGAGATCAAAAACACTTCAAGTCAAGTTCTTGGTAAAAGTTGGTTTTATTCCCATGTAATGTGATTGCCCTGCTTTTTAGTGCTTTATTGCCTAACACGCTCAAAAACACTCAAAAGACACTTTTCTGGTAATGTCATTTTTTTTCCCAAATAAAGTTAGTTTCGCATGCAATTTTGGGTTTTGGTAACTAAGAATGTGAAAAACACTCAAAATACACGCATATAGTAAGGTTGTTCTGTTTCTCAATTAAGAGTGGTATTCATGAGTTTCAGCACTTTAGTATCTAAGAAACTTCTCCATACACACAAGTTTTTTTGCGTTTTTTGCCTTATGGTTCTTGTGAAACTATAAAACACTCATTATACACGTTTCTCGTAATATCCTTTTGTTGACCAATATAGAGTGCTTAGCATCCATTTTAGTGTTTTTTGTAGGTAACAAGCTCAAAAACATTCAAAATATACCTTTTTGATAATGTTTTTCTATTTCTTGATATTGTTTGGTTTCCATCTGTTTTAGCGTTTTTCTTTGTAAAACACTGAAAAGACACGTTTTCAGTAATTTTCTTTTACATTCCCATATAGAGAGACTTCCATATCATTTATCGTTTTGGTGCCTAACATGCTGAAAAACACTCAAAAGACAGTTTTCTTGGAAAGTCGTTTAATTTCCTTATATGGATGGCTTTGCATGCACTTTAGGGTTTGGTACATAACAGTCCGAAAAAAAGCTAAAATTAACTTTTTTCGATAATGTTCTTTTTTCCACATAATTTCACTGAATTTTAACAGAATTTTGACATCCCGGTACCTATGAAGATTAAAAAAAAGAAATTGGTATTTTTCTTTATTTTACATTTTTTTTTTTTTTTGGTTCCTTTATAAAGAGTGTTATTTGTGGGTTTTTGCTTTTTGGTACTTAAGGAACTTAAAAACACTCATAATACGCGTTTCTCGTAATGTCCTTTCGTTTCCCAAACATAGGGTTCTTTGCATGTATTTAAGCGTTTTTATAGGTATGATCAAAAAAACACTCAAAATACATGTTTTTGGTAATGTTTTTTTCTGTTTCTCCATAAAGGATGTTTTACATACGTTTTAGCGTTTTGGTATGTAAGGAGCTCAAAAACAATTAAAGACAAGTTCTTGGTAAAAGTTGGTTTTATTTACATGTAATGTGATTGCCCTTCTTTTTAGTGCTTTATTGCCTAACACGCTCAAAAACACTCAAAAGACTTTTATAGTAATGTCATTTTTTTTTCCCCATATAAAGATATTTTTGCATGAAATTTGGGGTTTTGGTAACCAAGAATGTGAAAAACACTCAAAATATACGCATTTGGTAAGGTTGTTCTGTTTCTCAATTAAGAGTGTTATTCATGAGTTTTAGCGTTTTGGCATCCAAGAATCTCAAAAACTCTCATAATGCACGTTTCTCGTAATGTCCCTTTTTTCCTCATATGGGGTGCTTTGCATGCATTTTGGCATTTTTTTTTTTTCATGTAATAGCTGAAAAAACACTGAAAATACACGCTTTTGGTAATAAGAACATAAAAAATAAGTAAATCTACAAGAAGGCACATAAATGTGTAATTTTTTCTTACAGTTCCCAAATGCCTCAGCACTAACAACTTGATTAATACGTCCGTTCCAATCATGTACTACTCTATTTGAGAACCAATTCCTTCCTGTCTCCTTTTTGAACATCAACGGCTTGAACCCGTTTTTCTTGTTCTATCATGGATACAGATTCTAAGAATTTTCTTTATGTTCCCTTTGTTATAACCCATGTACTACTTAAAGACTTCTATCAGCTCCAACTCTTAACCTACGTCTCTCTAAATAATGTAAATTTAACAGCTTGAATCTTGCTTCTTAAGGAATACTCCTCATCCCCTGTATCCTTTTAGTCATTCTCCTTTGTACTGATTCTAATAGACCTTTATCCTTCCTGTGATGTGGTGACCAGAATCGGACAGCGTAGTCTAGATGAAGTCTGACTAGCGCCAAATGTAACTTTAATATTACTTCGGGTGTTCTACTTTTAGCATTCCTGAAAATGAATCATAATACACTATTTGCTTTGTTCCTTGCCTCTTTGCATTGCTTTCTTAGACGGAGTTCAGAGCTAACTTTAAATCTCAAATCTTTTTCTTACCCTGAACCTACCAGAACTTGGTTGTTCATTGAGTAACTACTGTGTGGGAAACCCACACAGTACTAAGTACTGTGTGTACTAAGTAAGTAGAAGTACACTTCTACTTACGCTAAGTGCTTTGCATTTGTTGATATTAAAATGCATTTGCCATCTGTCTGTTCATTCGTTCATCCTATCCAAATCTTCCTGCAAGGCGATGGTATGCGATTCTGACCTAATTAATCTACATATTCTCGTGTCATACGCAAATTTACTAACAACACTACTAATTCCACTATCCAAGTCATTGACATATAATACAAACAACATCAGCCCTAATACTAATAATCTCTTTGTCACCCTAATAATTACTTGGCCCCACTCGGAGCCCTTTATTACAACATTCTGTCGCCTGCCGCTTAGCCATGACTTTATCCAATCTAAACACCTCATCTCTCTCGTGCGCCCTAACCTTTCTCAGTAGCCTCTGATGGGGTATCTTGTCAAACGTTTTACTAAAGTCCTGATATAGGATGCCATAACTATCACCATTATCTTCCGCCTGGTAAACCTTACTGTATAAACTTACCAAGTTTGCCAGGTAAGACTCCCCCTTCGTGAAGCCATGCTGTAACTGATTTATCAAGTTATGTTTGTCTAAATGCTCTTAAATGTTCTTCGCTATTATTGACTCCATTATTTTACATTCAACAGAAGTTAAGCTGACAGGTCTATAATTAGACGTTAATTTTTTTTTTCTCCTTTCTTAATTAAAGGTAGGTACTATATTTGCCTGCCTCCACATTACCGATACCTCACATGAATAAAGTGATTTTCTAAGGACAGAAACTAACTACTCGTATTTACTTATAACCTTTTTCCATTCCTTAAATACTCTGGAATATATTTCATCTGGTCCTGGTGACTTGAACTTTTCAGCTGATCTATCTCCTGTTCTACTATCTCTTTAGTTATGGTAATATCTGTCAGCTTCTCATTTTCTTCTACTCTAAATATCTTGTCACTATTCGGCAAATCCTGCATGTTTTCCTGGGCAAAGACAGTTAAAAAATACTCGTTCACAATTTTACTAATCTCCTCCCAACAACTAAGTAGGTCCCATTCTGCTGTCTTTAAGGAACTATTGTTTCTCTATTCTTCGTCTTATATGCCTGACAAAATCCCTTGGGGTTCATCTTCGCTTGGCTGGCTACCTTTAATTCATAACTATTTTTAGCTTTCCTTGTTAAACTCCTGACTTTTATAATTCATTATATTATATCCTTAAAACTACTTCCCCTGTCTTTAATCTCATATATACTTCTCTTTCGCTCTATGTAATGTTTTAACCTCAGTCATCCATTTAGGATCATTCTTCTGCGATCTTATTCTTCTGTAAGGGATATTCCCTAACTGTCCTAAATGTAATTTAGCAAACAGAATATTTATTTCGCTTCTCTATAAAGGGTGTTTTGCTTGAGTTTTAGCGTTTTAGCGTACATAAGAACCTTTAAAACACGTTTTTAGTAATGTTATTTTGTATTCCTTTATGGAGCGCTTTCCATGCTTTTCAGCGTTTTGGTGTCTAACACGTTGAAAAACACTCAAAAGACACGTCGATGATAATGTCGTTTCGTTTCCCGATAAAATGGGCTTCCAATGCATTTTCTCTTTTGGTACTTAACAATATGAAAAAAAAAAAAGGTTAAGTAAAAGTTTTCGGTAGAGTTATTTTTCCATATAAAGTTCTAATCATGTGTTTTTGAGTCTGGGTACCTAAAAAGCTCAAAATCTCTCATAATACACTTTTCTCGTAATGTCCTTTCTTTTCTCCATGTAGGATGCTTTGCGTGTAATTTGGCACTTTTATACTTAACAAGCATAAAAACAATCAAAATACAAGTTTTTGGTAATGTTAATTTGTTTCTCCGTAAAGATTGTTTTGCATGTTTTTCAGCGATTTCGGATGTTAGAAGGTGAAAAACATTCTAAAGATACTTTCTTGGTAATGTTATTTTTATATTGCTAAATAGGGTGCTTTCAATGCTTTTTAGCATTTTGATTCCTAACACTCAAGTAAACACTCAAAAGACACGTTTCCTGTAATATCGTTTTGCTTCTTCATATAGGGATCTGCATGCATTATGATGTTTTGCTACATAATGTGAAAAACGCTCAAAATAAAGATTTTAGGTAATGTTTTTTTTTTTTTTTCTCTATATAGGGTGCTATTCATCCTGTTTAGCGTTTTGGTACTTAGGAAGTTTACTTAGGAAGCTCAAAAACACAAATAAAACTTGTTTTTCCAAATGTCTTTCCATTTCCAATATAGGATGCTTCGTATGTATTTTGACGTTTTGGTACATAAAAAGGAAAAAAACCCACTCAAAAACACGTTTTTTGTGATGTTCTGTTTCTCTATTAAGAGATATAGAATATATTTAATTTTCATTCAGGCGGTTTAGTGTTTGGTACCTAAGACACTCAAAACTCTGATAATGCACGTTTCTGGTAATGTCCTATCGTTTCTTCATACATGGTGCTTTACATGCATTTTTAAGATGATGTACGTAACAGACTCAAAAAGACTCAAAATACACGTTTTTGGTAAGGTTTTTTTCTATTTGGTAAAATTATTCGTGTTTGTTGCACGTCTTTTAGCGTTTTGGAATGTAAAAAGTTTAAAACACTTAATAGACATGCTTATTATTTTGCATTTCTATATAAGGTGCTTTCCATGCTATTTAGCGTTTTCGTGCCTAAAACGCTTACAAACACATAAAAACACATTTCTTACATTGTTGGTTAATTTTCTTTATAGCTAAAATATAAGCTTACTTATATTTTACTTATAGCGAGCAAGCATTATGGTGTTTTGCTACCTGACAATGTGAAAAAAAATCAAATTACACGATTTTGGTACTGTTTTTCTTTCTCCATTTTTGCGTTTTGGTACCTGAGAAGCTAAAAAACAAAAAAAAACTCATAATACACATTTTTCGTCATGTCCTTTCGTTTCCTCATACAGGCTGTTTTTGGTACTTTGGTACCTAACAGGGTGTTTGCATGTATTTTGACATTTTAGTTCGTAAGAACCTAAAAAAAAACACTCTAAAGATACGTTTTAGTAAAGTTGTTTTGTATTACCCTATGGGGTGATTTCGTTGCTTCTTACTGATTTGGTGCCTAACACGCTCAAAAAATAACAAAAGACAAGTTTCTAGTGATTTCGTTTCGTTTCTTAATATAGGTTGCTTTACATGCATGTTGGCGTTTTGGTAGTTATCAATGTAAGAAAATACCCGTTTTTGGTAAGTTTGTTCTTTTTCTTCAGAGCACTAATGAAGTACTGATTTGGTACTTAAGAAAGTAATAAAAAAAAAAAACACAACAAACGTTTCTCGTAATGTACTTTTTATTTCCATATGCAGGGTGATTTGTTTGATGACAGGCAATTTTGTACATAATAAGTTCAAAAAAAAAAAAAAAAAAAAACACAAAATACACGTTTTTTGTTAATGTATTCTGTTTCTCTATATATGGTATTTTCATACGTTTTTAAAGTCGTTTCATATATCTCTATATGGGTGAATTTTGGCTTTTTGGTAACTAACAATGTCATAACACTCAAAATGCACGTTTTTTTTTTGGCAGTATTGTTCTGTTTCTCCATATAGAGTGTTTTTCATGCGTTTTACCCTTTTGATACTAAGAAAATCAAAAACACTCATAATACACGTTTCTCGTAATGTCTTTTAATTTTTCCCGTATAGGGTATTTCCGATTCATTTAGGCGTTTATTTACGTAACAATCTTACAAAAGACGCAAAATACTTGTTTTGTATGCGTTTTAGCGTTTTCGTATGTAAGGAGCTTCAAAACACTTAAAGGCAAGTTATTGGTAAAAGTTGGTTTCATTCCCATGCAAACCAACCAATATGAAGAAATAGAATAATATTACTAAAAAGCTATATTTTGAGTGTTTTTGAGCTTGTTACCTACAGAAAACGCGAAAATAGTTGCAAAGCACTCTATATTGGGAAAGAAAAGGACATTACGAGAAACGTGTATTATGAGTGTTTTATAGTTTTACAAGAACCACAAGGAAAAACACGCAAAAACTCGTGTATATGGAGATGTTTCTCAGATACCAAAATGCTGAAATTCATGAATAACACTCTTAATTGAGAAACAGAACAACCTTACCAAATGGGTGTATTTTGAATCTTTTTAACATTCTTACTGATCAAAACCCCAAATTGCATGCGAAACTAGCTTTATGTGTGAAAAAAAAATATTACCAGAAAAGTGTCTTGAGTATTTTTGAGCGTGTTCGGCAATAAAACACTAAAAAGTAGGGCAATAACATTACATGGGAATGAAACCAACTTTTACCAATAACTTGCCTTTAAGTGTTTTGAAGCTCCTTACATACGAAAACGCTAAAACGCATACAAAACAAGTATTTTGCGTCTTTTGTAAGATTGTTACGTAAATAAACGCCTAAATGAATCGGAAATACCCTATACGGGAAAAATTAAAAGACATTACGAGAAACGTGTATTATGAGTGTTTTTGATTTTCTTAGTATCAAAAGGGTAAAACGCATGAAAAACACTCTATATGGAGAAACAGAACAATATTGCCAAAAAAAAAAAAACGTGCATTTTGAGTGTTATGACATTGTTAGTTACCAAAAAGCCAAAATTCACCCATATAGAGATATATGAAACGACTTTAAAAACGTATGAAAATACCATATATAGAGAAACAGAATACATTAACAAAAAAACGTGTATTTTGTGTTTTTTTTTTTTTTTTTGAACTTATTATGTACAAAATTGCCTGTCATCAAACAAATCACCCTGCATATGGAAATAAAAAGTACATTACGAGAAACGTTTGTTGTGTTTTTTTTTTTTTATTACTTTCTTAAGTACCAAATCAGTACTTCATTAGTGCTCTGAAGAAAAAGAACAAACTTACCAAAAACGGGTATTTTCTTACATTGATAACTACCAAAACGCCAACATGCATGTAAAGCAACCTATATTAAGAAACGAAACGAAATCACTAGAAACTTGTCTTTTGTTATTTTTTGAGCGTGTTAGGCACCAAATCAGTAAGAAGCAACGAAATCACCCCATAGGGTAATACAAAACAACTTTACTAAAACGTATCTTTAGAGTGTTTTTTTTTAGGTTCTTACGAACTAAAATGTCAAAATACATGCAAACACCCTGTTAGGTACCAAAGTACCAAAAACAGCCTGTATGAGGAAACGAAAGGACATGACGAAAAATGTGTATTATGAGTTTTTTTTTGTTTTTTAGCTTCTCAGGTACCAAAACGCAAAAATGGAGAAAGAAAAACAGTACCAAAATCGTGTAATTTGATTTTTTTTCACATTGTCAGGTAGCAAAACACCATAATGCTTGCTCGCTATAAGTAAAATATAAGTAAGCTTATATTTTAGCTATAAAGAAAATTAACCAACAATGTAAGAAATGTGTTTTTATGTGTTTGTAAGCGTTTTAGGCACGAAAACGCTAAATAGCATGGAAAGCACCTTATATAGAAATGCAAAATAATAAGCATGTCTATTAAGTGTTTTAAACTTTTTACATTCCAAAACGCTAAAAGACGTGCAACAAACACGAATAATTTTACCAAATAGAAAAAAACCTTACCAAAAACGTGTATTTTGAGTCTTTTTGAGTCTTAAAAATGCATGTAAAGCACCATGTATGAAGAAACGATAGGACATTACCAGAAACGTGCATTATCAGAGTTTTGAGTGTCTTAGGTACCAAACACTAAACCGCCTGAATGAAAATTAAATATATTCTATATCTCTTAATAGAGAAACAGAACATCACAAAAAACGTGTTTTTGAGTGGGTTTTTTTCCTTTTTATGTACCAAAACGTCAAAATACATACGAAGCATCCTATATTGGAAATGGAAAGTTATTTGGAAAAACAAGTTTTATTTGTGTTTTTGAGCTTCCTAAGTAAACTTCCTAAGTACCAAAACGCTAAACAGGATGAATAGCACCCTATATAGAGAAAAAAAAAAACATTACCTAAAATCTTTATTTTGAGCGTTTTTCACATTATGTAGCAAAACATCATAATGCATGCAGATCCCTATATGAAGAAGCAAAACGATATTACAGGAAACGTGTCTTTTGAGTGTTTACTTGAGTGTTAGGAATCAAAATGCTAAAAAGCATTGAAAGCACCCTATTTAGCAATATAAAAATAACATTACCAAGAAAGTATCTTTAGAATGTTTTTCACCTTCTAACATCCGAAATCGCTGAAAAACATGCAAAACAACCTTTACGGAGAAACAAATTAACATTACCAAAAACTTGTATTTTGATTGTTTTTATGCTTGTTAAGTATAAAAGTGCCAAATTACACGCAAAGCATCCTACATGGAGAAAAGAAAGGACATTACGAGAAAAGTGTATTATGAGAGATTTTGAGCTTTTTAGGTACCCAGACTCAAAAACACATGATTAGAACTTTATATGGAAAAATAACTCTACCGAAAACTTTTACTTAACCTTTTTTTTTTTCATATTGTTAAGTACCAAAAGAGAAAATGCATTGGAAGCCCATTTTATCGGGAAACGAAACGACATTATCATCGACGTGTCTTTTGAGTGTTTTTCAACGTGTTAGACACCAAAACGCTGAAAAGCATGGAAAGCGCTCCATAAAGGAATACAAAATAACATTACTAAAAACGTGTTTTAAAGGTTCTTATGTACGCTAAAACGCTAAAACTCAAGCAAAACACCCTTTATAGAGAAGCGAAATAAATATTCTGTTTGCTAAATTACATTTAGGACAGTTAGGGAATATCCCTTACAGAAGAATAAGATCGCAGAAGAATGATCCTAAATGGATGACTGAGGTTAAAACATTACATAGGGCGAAAGAGAAGTATATATGAGATTAAAGACAGGGGAAGTAGTTTTAAGGATATAATATAATGAATTATAAAAGTCAGGAGTTTAACAAGGAAAGCTAAAAATAGTTATGAATTAAAGGTAGCCAGCCAAGCGAAGATGAACCCCAAGGGATTTTGTCAGGCATATAAGACGAAGAATAGAGAAACAATAGTTCCTTAAAGACAGCAGAATGGGACCTGGAAAAATTCAGGGAAATTTTGTAAAAAAAATCATTATATAAAAATAATTTTAGCTTTTTTTCCGGAGTTATGTACCAAACCCTGAAGTGCATGCAAAGCCACCTATATGGAGAAATTACTCGACTTTACCAGAAACCTTTCTTTTGAGTGTTTTTTCAGCAATTTCAACAATATTACTGAAAACGTGTCTTTTCAGTGATTTACGTAGAAAAACGCTAAAACGGATGCAAACCAACCAATATGAAGAAATAGAATAACAAGCTCAAAAACAAAGTAAAGAAATAGAATAACATTACCAAAAAGATATATTTTGATGTGTTTTTGAGCTTGTTACCTACAAAAAAATGCGAAAATGGATGAAACGCACTCTATATTAAAAAAGAAATGGACATTACGAGAAACTTGTATAATGAGTGTTTTATAGTTTCACAAGAACCACAAGGCAAAAAACTCAAAAACTCGTGTACATAAAGAAGTTTCTTATATACCAAAATGCTGAAAGTCATGAATAACACTTTTAATTGAGAAACAGAACTACCTTACCAAATGTGTGTATTAGTTTCTTACCTACCAAAATGCTGAAACTCATGAATAACACTTTTAATTAAGAAACAGAACAACCTTACTAGATGCCTGTATTTTGAGTGTTTTTCACATTCTTAGTTACCAAAAAAAAAACAAATTCCATGCGAAACTAGCTTTATGTAGGAAAAAAATAATATTACCAGAAAATATCTTTCGAGTGTTTTTGAGCGTGTTAGGAAATAAAGCACTAAAAAGCAGGGCAATCACTTCACATGGGAATAAAACCAGCTTTTACCAAGAACTTGCCTTTATGTGTTTTTGAGCTCATTACATACCAAAAGGCTAAAACGCATGGAAAACACCTTTTATGGACAAACAGAATAACATTACCAAAAACATGTATTTTGAGTGTTTTTGATCATGTTATCTATAAAAACGCTTAAATACATGCAAAGAACCTTATTTTTCAGAAACGAAAGGACATTACGAGAAATATTTATTATGAGTGTTTTTTAGTTCCTTAAGTACCAAAAAGCTAAAACCCACAAATAATATTCTTTATTTAGGAAAATAAATAAATAAAAAAAAAATGATTTTCTTTTTTTGTTATTCATCGAGATGCCAAAATTCTGGGAAAATTCTGGTCTATTATATGATAAAAGAAATTTATGAAAACAGTTAATTTTAGGTTTTTTTTCCCTAAAGTGCATGCAAAGCCTCCTATATGAGGAAATTAAACGACCTGAAAAGAAATCTCTTTTGAGTGTTTATCAGAATGTTAGGCACCAAAACGATAAATAAATAAGGAACTCATTCTCTATGGGAATCCAAAATAAAATTACTGAAAACGTGCTTCTCAGTGTTTTACGTAGAAAAAACGCTAAAACGGATGCAAACCAACCAATATGAAAAAAATATACAAAAAACATTACCAAAAAGGCAAATTTTGAGTGTTTTTGAGCTTTTTACCTACAAAAAAACGCGAAAATTCATGCAAAGCACTCTATATTAGGAAATAAAAGGACATTGCAAGAAAAGTGTATAATGAGTGTTTTATAGTTGAAAACCAAAAGGCAAAAAACGCAAAAAACTTGTTGATATGGAGAAGTTTCCTAGATATCAAAATGCTAAACTCATGAATAACATTCCTAATTGAGAAACAGAACAACCTTACTAAATGCGTGTATTTTGAGAGCTTTTCACATTCTTAGTTACCAAAACCTCAAATTGCATGCGAAACCAGCTTTATGTGAGAAAAAAATGACATTACCAGAAAAATGTCTTTTGAGTGTTTTTGAGCCTGATAGGAAATAAAGCACTAAAAAGGAGGGCAATCACATTACATTTAAATAAAACCAATTTTTATCAAGAACTTGCCTTGAAGTGTTTTTGAGCTCCTTATATACTAAACCATGCATGTTAGGCACCAAAATGATAACTAATAAGGAACTCACTCTATATGGCAAACCAAAACAAAATTACTGAATACGTGTCTTCTCAGTGTTTTACGTAGAAAAACGCTAAAACGGATGCAAACGAACCAATATCAAGAAGTAGAAAAACATTACCAAAAACGTATATTTTGAGTGTTTTTAAGCTTGTTACCTACAAAAAAAAAAGCGAAAATTTATACAAATTGGGAAACAAAGGGTCATTGCGAGAAAAGTGTATAATGAATGTTTTATAGTTCAAAAGAACCACAAGGCAGAAAACGGAAAAACTCGTGTATATGGAGAAGTCTCCTAGATACCAAAATGTTGAATCTCATGAATAACACTCTTAATTGAGAAACAGAACAACTTTACTAAATGTGAGTATTTTGAGTGCTTTTCACATTCTTAGTTACCAAAATCCCACATTGCATGAGAAACCAGCTTTATGTGGGAAAAAAATGACATTACCAGAAAAAATTCTTTTGAGTGTTTTTGGGCCTCATAGGCAATAAAGGATTAAAAAGCAGGGGAATCACTTTACATGGCAATAAAATGAATTTTTACCAAGAACTTGCCTTTAAGTGTTTTAAGCTTCCTATATACCAAAACGCTAAAACGCATGCAAAACACACTTTATGGAGAAAGAGAATAACATTACTAAAAATATATATTTTGAGTGTTTTTGATCATGTTACCAATAAAAACGCTTAAATACATGCAAAGAACCCTATTTTTGGGAAACGGAAGGACATTACGAGAAACGTGTATTATGAGTGTTTTTAAGATCATTATTTACCAAAAAGCTAAAAGCCACAAATAACACTCTTTATTGAGAAAAAATAGATAAATAAATAAAAAAGACAATATTTTTTTCTTTCTTTTTCATCTTCACAGTTACCGAGATGCCAAAATTTGGGCAAAATTCAGGAAATTATGAGTCAATTATCAAAAAAGTTAATTTTAGCTTTTTTTTTTCATACTGTTATGTACCAAACTTTAAAGTGCATGCAAAGCCACCTATATGGGAAAATTAAATGTCTTTGCCAGAAAACTGTCTTATGAGTGTTTTTCAGCTTGTTAGGCACCATAACGGTAAATGACATGCAAGTCACTCTATATGGGAATCTAAAGGAAAATTACTGAAAACGTGTCTTTTCGGTGTTTTACGTAGAAAAACGCTAAAACGGATGCAAACCAACCAATATGAAGAAATAAAATAACATTACCAAAAAGTACATTTTGAGTGTTTTTGAGCTTGTTACCTACAAAAAACGCGAAAATGGATGCAAAGCACTCCCTATTGGGAAACAAAAGGACTTTACGAGAAAGGTGTATAATATGTGTCTTATTATTTTTGAGCAAAAGAACTTGTGGTTCACAAGAACCACAAGGCAAAACACGCAAAAACTCGTGTATATCAAGAAGTTTCTTAGATACCAAAAGAAAAAAAAATAAATAAAAAAATAGCTTTTTTTTATATTGATTTTCATAAGTACTAAGATGCCAAAATTCTGCCAAAATTCAGGGAATTTAGGTGGAAAAAAGCTCTTTTTCGGATTTTTATGTACGAAACTCTAAAGTGCATGCCACCTATATAAGGAAGTTAAACGACTTTACCAGAAACCTGTCTTTTCAGTGTTTTTCACCATGTTAGGCACTAAAACGATAAATAATATGGAAGTCAGTCAATAAGTGAATCCAAAACAAAATTACTGAAAACGTGTCTTTTCAGTGTTTTACATAGAAAAAAACGCTAAAACGGATGCAAACCAACAAATATGAAGAAATAGAATAACATTACCAAAATGTGTTTTTGAGCTCTTTACCTACAAAAAACGCGCAAATGGATGGAAAGCACTCTATATTGGGAAGCAAAAGGACATTACGAGAAACGTGTATAATGAGTGTTTTATAGTTTCACAAGAACCACAAGGCAAAAAATGCAAAAACTCGTGTACATACCAAAACGCTAAAACTCATGAATAACACTTTTAATTGAAAAACAGAACTACCTTACCAAATGTGTGTATTTTGAGTGTTTTACACATTCTTAGTTACGAAAATCCCAAATTACATGCGAAACTAGCTTTATGTGGGAAAAAAAACGACATTACGAGAAAAGTGTCTTTTGAGTGTTTTTGAGCGTTACATGCAACAAAACACTAAAAAGCAGAACAATCACCTTACATTGGAATAAAACCAAATTTTACGAAGAACTTGAATTTAAGTGTTTTTTAACTCCTTACATACCAAAACGCTAAACGCATGCAAAACAACCTTAATGGAGAAACAGAATAACATTACCAAAAACATGTATTCTGAGTGTTTTTGATTATGTTACCTATAAAATCGCTTAAATACATGCAAAAAAAACTGTTTGTGAAACGAAAGGACTTTACGAAAATCGTTTATTATGAGTATTTTTAAGTTCCTTAAGTACTAAAAATCTAAAACCAATAAAATAATAAAAAAATATATATTTTTTTTCATTCATCTTCATAGGTATCGAGATCCCAAATTTCTGAGAAAATTTAGGGAAATTATGTGAAAAAAAACATAAAAAAAATAATTTGAGCTTTTTCCGGAGTTATGTACGAAACCTGGAAGTGCATGCAAGGCCACCTATATGAAGGAATTACACGACTTTACAAGAAACGTGTCTTTGTGTGTTTTCAGCAATTTCAACAATATTACTGAAAACGTGTCTTTTCCGTTTTAGCGTAGAACGCTAAAAGGGATGCAAACCAACCAATATGAAGAAATAGAATAACATTACAAAAAGGTGATTGTTTTTGAGCTTGTTACCTACAAAAAACGCAAAAATGAATGCAAAGCAGTCTATATTGGGAAACAAAAGGATATTACAAGAAAGTTTTATAATGAATGTTTTAAGTTTTCAAGAACCATAAGGCAAAAAACGCAAAAACTCGTATATATGGAGAAGTTTCGTAGTTACCAAGAATGCTGACACTCATGAATAACACTCTTAATTGAGAAACAGAACAATCTTACGAAATGAGTGTATTTTGAGTGTTTTTTCACATTCTTAGTGGTCCAACCCCAAATTACATGCGAGAATGTGGAAAAAAAATGAAATTACTAGAAAAGTGTCTTTTTAGTGTTTTTCAGCGTGTTAGGCAATAAAGCACTAAAAAGCAGGGCAATCACATTACATGGGAATATAACCAACTTTTACCAAGAACTTGCCTTTAAGTTTTTTTAGCTGCTTACATACCAAAATGCTAAAACCCATGCAAAACACCCTTTATGGAAAAACAGAATAACATTATCAAAAACATGTATTTTGAGTGTTTTTGAGCTTGTTACCAATGAAAACGCTTAAATACATGCAAAGAACCCTATGTTTGAGAATGAAAGGACATTATGAGGAATGTGTATTATGAGTGTTTATAAGTTCCTTAAGTACCAAAAAGCTAAAACCCTGAAATAACACTCTTTATAGAGAAAAAAAATAAATAAAAAAATAGCATTTTTTTTATTGATCTTCATAGGTACCAAGATGTCAAAATTCTGTTAAAATTCAGGAAAATTACGTGAAAAAAGAATATTATGAAAAATTTAATGTTATCTTTTTTTTCGGACTGTTATGTACCAAACCCTAAAGTGTATGGAAAGCCACCTATATGGAAAAATTAAACGACTTTAAAAGAAACCTGTCTTTTGAGTGTTTTTCAGCATCTTAGGCACCAAAACGCTTTTTTTTTTATAAAAAAAAAAAGCTAAAATTAACTTTTTTTTGAGCGAAAATGGATGCAAATCTCTCTATATTGGTAAACAAAAGGACATTACGAAAAACGTTTTTAACGAGTGTTTTATAGTTTCACAAGAACCACAAGGCAAAACAACAAAAAACTCGTGTATATGGAGATGTTTCTTAGATAGCAAATAACTGAAATTCATGTATAATACTCTTAATTGAGAAACAGAACAACCTTACCAAATGCGTGTATTTTGAGTGTTTTTCACTTTCTTAGTTACCAAAACCCGAAATTACATGCGAAACTAGCTTTATGTGGGAAATAAATGACATTACCAGAAAAAAAGTGTCTTTTGAGTGTTTTTGAGCGTGTTAGGCAATAAAGCACAAAAAAGCAGGGCAATAACATTACATGGGAATAAAAGCAATATTTACCAAGAACTTGTCTTTAAGTGTTTTTCAGCTCCTTACATACCAAAACGCTAAAGTGCATGCAAAACACCCTTTATGGGGAAAAAAAATAATATTACGAAAAATATGAATTTTCAGTGTTTTTTTGATCTGCTACGTATAAAAACGCTTAAATACATGCAAAGAACCCTATGTTTGGGAAACGAAAGAACATTACGAGAAACGTGTATTATGAGTGTTTTTAAGTTCCTTAAGTACGAAAAGAGTTAAAACCCACAAATAACACTCTTTATAGAGAAAATAAATAAATAAATAAAAACTAGGATTTTTTTTTTTGTTATTTATCTTCATAGGTACCGAGATGCCAAAATTCTGGCAAAATTCAGGGAA
The DNA here is from genome assembly GCF_035594125.1 of Scylla paramamosain. NCBI lineage: Eukaryota > Metazoa > Arthropoda > Malacostraca > Decapoda > Portunidae > Scylla > Scylla paramamosain. The sequence continues at coordinate 6,657,889 of NC_087170.1, read as the reverse complement.
ATTATGTGAAAAAATAATATTATGAAAAAAGTTAATTTTAGCTTTTTTTTTTTATAAAAAAAAAAGCGTTTTGGTGCCTAAGATGCTGAAAAACACTCAAAAGACAGGTTTCTTTTAAAGTCGTTTAATTTTTCCATATAGGTGGCTTTCCATACACTTTAGGGTTTGGTACATAACAGTCCGAAAAAAAAGATAACATTAAATTTTTCATAATATTCTTTTTTCACGTAATTTTCCTGAATTTTAACAGAATTTTGGCATCTTGGTACCTATGAAGATCAATAAAAAAAATGCTATTTTTTTATTTATTTTTTTTCTCTATAAAGAGTGTTATTTCAGGGTTTTAGCTTTTTTGGTACTTAAGGAACTTATAAACACTCATAATACACATTCCTCATAATGTCCTTTCATTCTCAAACATAGGGTTCTTTGCATGTATTTAAGCGTTTTCATTGGTAACAAGCTCAAAAACACTCAAAATACATGTTTTTGATAATGTTATTCTGTTTTTCCATAAAGGGTGTTTTGCATGGGTTTTAGCATTTTGGTATGTAAGCAGCTAAAAAAACTTAAAGGCAAGTTCTTGGTAAAAGTTGGTTATATTCCCATGTAATGTGATTGCCCTGCTTTTTAGTGCTTTATTGCCTAACACGCTGAAAAACACTAAAAAGACACTTTTCTAGTAATTTCATTTTTTTTCCACATTCTCGCATGTAATTTGGGGTTGGACCACTAAGAATGTGAAAAAACACTCAAAATACACTCATTTCGTAAGATTGTTCTGTTTCTCAATTAAGAGTGTTATTCATGAGTGTCAGCATTCTTGGTAACTACGAAACTTCTCCATATATACGAGTTTTTGCGTTTTTTGCCTTATGGTTCTTGAAAACTTAAAACATTCATTATAAAACTTTCTTGTAATATCCTTTTGTTTCCCAATATAGACTGCTTTGCATTCATTTTTGCGTTTTTTGTAGGTAACAAGCTCAAAAACAATCACCTTTTTGTAATGTTATTCTATTTCTTCATATTGGTTGGTTTGCATCCCTTTTAGCGTTCTACGCTAAAACGGAAAAGACACGTTTTCAGTAATATTGTTGAAATTGCTGAAAACACACAAAGACACGTTTCTTGTAAAGTCGTGTAATTCCTTCATATAGGTGGCCTTGCATGCACTTCCAGGTTTCGTACATAACTCCGGAAAAAGCTCAAATTATTTTTTTTATGTTTTTTTCACATAATTTCCCTAAATTTTTTCAGAAATTTGGCATCTCGATACCTATGAAGATGAATGAAAAAAAAATATATATATTTTTTTATTATTTTATTGGTTTTAGATTTTTAGTACTTAAGGAACTTAAAAATACTCATAATAAACGATTTTCGTAAAGTCCTTTCGTTTCACAAACAGTTTTTTTTGCATGTATTTAAGCGATTTTATAGGTAACATAATCAAAAACACTCAGAATACATGTTTTTGGTAATGTTATTCTGTTTCTCCATTAAGGTTGTTTTGCATGCGTTTAGCGTTTTGGTATGTAAGGAGTTAAAAAACACTTAAATTCAAGTTCTTCGTAAAATTTGGTTTTATTCCAATGTAAGGTGATTGTTCTGCTTTTTAGTGTTTTGTTGCATGTAACGCTCAAAAACACTCAAAAGACACTTTTCTCGTAATGTCGTTTTTTTTCCCACATAAAGCTAGTTTCGCATGTAATTTGGGATTTTCGTAACTAAGAATGTGTAAAACACTCAAAATACACACATTTGGTAAGGTAGTTCTGTTTTTCAATTAAAAGTGTTATTCATGAGTTTTAGCGTTTTGGTATGTACACGAGTTTTTGCATTTTTTGCCTTGTGGTTCTTGTGAAACTATAAAACACTCATTATACACGTTTCTCGTAATGTCCTTTTGCTTCCCAATATAGAGTGCTTTCCATCCATTTGCGCGTTTTTTGTAGGTAAAGAGCTCAAAAACACATTTTGGTAATGTTATTCTATTTCTTCATATTTGTTGGTTTGCATCCGTTTTAGCGTTTTTTTCTATGTAAAACACTGAAAAGACACGTTTTCAGTAATTTTGTTTTGGATTCACTTATTGACTGACTTCCATATTATTTATCGTTTTAGTGCCTAACATGGTGAAAAACACTGAAAAGACAGGTTTCTGGTAAAGTCGTTTAACTTCCTTATATAGGTGGCATGCACTTTAGAGTTTCGTACATAAAAATCCGAAAAAGAGCTTTTTTCCACCTAAATTCCCTGAATTTTGGCAGAATTTTGGCATCTTAGTACTTATGAAAATCAATATAAAAAAAAGCTATTTTTTTATTTATTTTTTTTTTCTTTTGGTATCTAAGAAACTTCTTGATATACACGAGTTTTTGCGTGTTTTGCCTTGTGGTTCTTGTGAACCACAAGTTCTTTTGCTCAAAAATAATAAGACACATATTATACACCTTTCTCGTAAAGTCCTTTTGTTTCCCAATAGGGAGTGCTTTGCATCCATTTTCGCGTTTTTTGTAGGTAACAAGCTCAAAAACACTCAAAATGTACTTTTTGGTAATGTTATTTTATTTCTTCATATTGGTTGGTTTGCATCCGTTTTAGCGTTTTTCTACGTAAAACACCGAAAAGACACGTTTTCAGTAATTTTCCTTTAGATTCCCATATAGAGTGACTTGCATGTCATTTACCGTTATGGTGCCTAACAAGCTGAAAAACACTCATAAGACAGTTTTCTGACAAAGACATTTAATTTTCCCATATAGGTGGCTTTGCATGCACTTTAAAGTTTGGTACATAACAGTATGAAAAAAAAAAGCTAAAATTAACTTTTTTGATAATTGACTCATAATTTCCTGAATTTTGCCCAAATTTTGGCATCTCAGTAACTGTGAAGATGAAAAAGAAAGAAAAAAATATTGTCTTTTTTATTTATTTATCTATTTTTTCTCAATAAAGAGTGTTATTTGTGGCTTTTAGCTTTTTGGTAAATAATGATCTTAAAAACACTCATAATACACGTTTCTCGTAATGTCCTTCCGTTTCCCAAAAATAGGGTTCTTTGCATGTATGTAAGCGTTTTTATTGGTAACATGATCAAAAACACTCAAAATATATATTTTTAGTAATGTTATTCTCTTTCTCCATAAAGTGTGTTTTGCATGCGTTTTAGCGTTTTGGTATATAGGAAGCTTAAAACACTTAAAGGCAAGTTCTTGGTAAAAATTCATTTTATTGCCATGTAAAGTGATTCCCCTGCTTTTTAATCCTTTATTGCCTATGAGGCCCAAAAACACTCAAAAGAATTTTTTCTGGTAATGTCATTTTTTTCCCACATAAAGCTGGTTTCTCATGCAATGTGGGATTTTGGTAACTAAGAATGTGAAAAGCACTCAAAATACTCACATTTAGTAAAGTTGTTCTGTTTCTCAATTAAGAGTGTTATTCATGAGATTCAACATTTTGGTATCTAGGAGACTTCTCCATATACACGAGTTTTTCCGTTTTCTGCCTTGTGGTTCTTTTGAACTATAAAACATTCATTATACACTTTTCTCGCAATGACCCTTTGTTTCCCAATTTGTATAAATTTTCGCTTTTTTTTTTGTAGGTAACAAGCTTAAAAAACACTCAAAATATACGTTTTTGGTAATGTTTTTCTACTTCTTGATATTGGTTCGTTTGCATCCGTTTTAGCGTTTTTCTACGTAAAACACTGAGAAGACACGTATTCAGTAATTTTGTTTTGGTTTGCCATATAGAGTGAGTTCCTTATTAGTTATCATTTTGGTGCCTAACATGCATGGTTTAGTATATAAGGAGCTCAAAAACACTTCAAGGCAAGTTCTTGATAAAAATTGGTTTTATTTAAATGTAATGTGATTGCCCTCCTTTTTAGTGCTTTATTTCCTATCAGGCTCAAAAACACTCAAAAGACATTTTTCTGGTAATGTCATTTTTTTCTCACATAAAGCTGGTTTCGCATGCAATTTGAGGTTTTGGTAACTAAGAATGTGAAAAGCTCTCAAAATACACGCATTTAGTAAGGTTGTTCTGTTTCTCAATTAGGAATGTTATTCATGAGTTTAGCATTTTGATATCTAGGAAACTTCTCCATATCAACAAGTTTTTTGCGTTTTTTGCCTTTTGGTTTTCAACTATAAAACACTCATTATACACTTTTCTTGCAATGTCCTTTTATTTCCTAATATAGAGTGCTTTGCATGATTTTTCGCGTTTTTTGTAGGTAAAAAGCTCAAAAACACTCAAAATTTGCCTTTTTGGTAATGTTTTTTGTATTTTTTTTTTCATATTGGTTGGTTTGCATCCGTTTTAGCGTTTTTCTACGTAAAACACTGAGAAGCACGTTTTCAGTAATTTTATTTTGGATTCCCATAGAGAATGAGTTCCTTATTTATTTATCGTTTTGGTGCCTAACATTCTGATAAACACTCAAAAGAGATTTCTTTTCAGGTCGTTTAATTTCCTCATATAGGAGGCTTTGCATGCACTTTAGGGAAAAAAAACCTAAAATTAACTGTTTTCATAAATTTCTTTTATCATATAATAGACCAGAATTTTCCCAGAATTTTGGCATCTCGATGAATAACAAAAAAAGAAAATCGTTTTTTTTTTATTTATTTATTTTCCTAAATAAAGAATATTATTTGTGGGTTTTAGCTTTTTGGTACTTAAGGAACTAAAAAACACTCATAATAAATATTTCTCGTAATGTCCTTTCGTTTCTGAAAAATAAGGTTCTTTGCATGTATTTAAGCGTTTTTATAGATAACATGATCAAAAACACTCAAAATACATGTTTTTGGTAATGTTATTCTGTTTGTCCATAAAAGGTGTTTTCCATGCGTTTTAGCCTTTTGGTATGTAATGAGCTCAAAAACACATAAAGGCAAGTTCTTGGTAAAAGCTGGTTTTATTCCCATGTGAAGTGATTGCCCTGCTTTTTAGTGGTTTATTTCCTAACACGCTCAAAAACACTCGAAAGATATTTTCTGGTAATATTATTTTTTTCCTACATAAAGCTAGTTTCGCATGGAATTTGTTTTTTTTTTTGGTAACTAAGAATGTGAAAAACACTCAAAATACAGGCATCTAGTAAGGTTGTTCTGTTTCTTAATTAAAAGTGTTATTCATGAGTTTCAGCATTTTGGTAGGTAAGAAACTAATACACACATTTGGTAAGGTAGTTCTGTTTCTCAATTAAAAGTGTTATTCATGACTTTCAGCATTTTGGTATATAAGAAACTTCTTTATGTACACGAGTTTTTGAGTTTTTTGCCTTGTGGTTCTTGTGAAACTATAAAACACTCATTATACAAGTTTCTCGTAATGTCCATTTCTTTCCTAATATAGAGTGCGTTTCATCCATTTTTGCATTTTTTTGTAGGTAACAAGCTCAAAAACACATCAAAATATATCTTTTTGGTAATGTTATTCTATTTCTTTACTTTGTTTTTGAGCTTGTTATTCTATTTCTTCATATTGGTTGGTTTGCATCCGTTTTAGCGTTTTTCTACGTAAATCACTGAAAAGACACGTTTTCAGTAATATTGTTGAAATTGCTGAAAAAACACTCAAAAGAAAGGTTTCTGGTAAAGTCGAGTAATTTCTCCATATAGGTGGCTTTGCATGCACTTCAGGGTTTGGTACATAACTCCGGAAAAAAGCTAAAATTATTTTTTTATAATGATTTTTTTTACAAAATTTCCCTGAATTTTTCCAGAATTTTGGTATCTCGGTACCTATGAAGATGAATAACAAAATTTTTTTTTTCTCTATAAAGTGTTATTTGTGAGTTTCAGCTTTTTGGTACTTAAGGAACTTAAAAACACTCATAATACACGATTTTCGTAATATCCTTTTCTTATACAAACATAGGGATCTTTACATGTGTTTAAGCGTTTTTATAGGTAACATGATCAAAAACATTCAAAATACATATTTTTGGTAATTTTAATCTGTTTCTCCATAAAGGGTGTTTTACATGCGTTTTATCGTTTTACTATGTAAGGAGTTAAAAAACACTTAAATGCAAGTTCTTTGTAAAAGTTGGTTTTATTCCCAAGTAATGTGATTGTTCCTCTTTTTAGTGCATTGTTGCATATCACGCTCCAAAACACTCAAAAGACTCTTTTCTGGTTATGTCATTTTTTCCCACATAAAACTAGTTTCGCTTGTAATTTCGAATTTTCGTAACTAAGAATGTGAAAAACACTCAAAATACTCACATTTGGTAAGATAGTTCTGTTTCTCAATTGAAAGTCTTATTCATGAGTTTCAGGATTTTGGAATGTAAGAAACTTCATATACACGAGTTTTTGCGTTTTTTCCCTTGTGGTTCTTGTGAAACTATAAAACACTCATTATACTCGTTTCTCGTAATGTCCATTTCCTTCCGAATATAGAGTGCTTTCCATCCATTTTCGCGTTTTTTGTAGGTAACAATTTCAAAAACACAAAATAAACTTTTTTTGGTGATGTTATTCTATTTCTTCATTTTGGCTAGTTTGCATCCGTTTTAGCGTTTTCTACGTAAAACACCGAAAAGACACGTTTTCAGTAATTTTGTTTTGGATTTTAGTGCTTTATTGCCTAACACACTCAAAAACACTCAAAAGACACTTTTCTGGTAATATCATTTTTTTTCCTACATAAAGCTAGTTTTGCATGGAATTTGGGCTTTTGGTAACTAAGAATGAGAAAAAAACTCAAAACAAAGGCATTTAGTAAGGTTGTTTTATTTCTTAATTAAAAGTGTTATTCATGAGTTTCACCATTTTGGTATGTAAGAAACTTTTCTATTACACACATTTGAAAAGGTATTTCTGTTTTAAAATTAAAAGTGTTATTCATAAGTTTCAGCTTTTTGGTATGTAAGAAACTTTTTTATGTACACGAGTTTTTGAGTTTTTTACCTTGTGGATCTTGTCAAACTATATAACACTCATACACGTTTCTCGTAATGTCCTTTTATTTGCCAATATAAAGTGCTTTCCATCCATTTTTGCATTTTTTGTAGGTAAGAAGCTCAAAAACACATCAAAATATATCTTTTTGGTAATGTTATTCTATTTCTTCATATTGGTTGGTTTACATCCGCTTTAGCGTTTTTCTACGTAAATCACTGGAAAGACACGTTTTCAGTAATATTGTTGAAACTGCTGAAAAACTTTCAAAAGACGGGTTTCTGGTAAAGTCGTGTAATTTCCCCATGCACGCACTTCAAGGTTTGTACATAACTCCGGAAAAAAAGCTAAAATTATTTTTTTTATAATGATTTTTTTTTTTTATAAAATTTCCATGAATTTTGCCAGAATCTTGGTATCTTGGTACCTATGAAGATAACAATTTTTTTCTCTCTCTCTATAAAGAGTGTTATTTGTGGGTTTTAGCTTTTTGGTACTTGAGGAACTTAAAAACACTCATAATACACGATTTTCGTAATTTCCTTTTGTTATATGTATTTAAGCGTTTTTATAGGTTACATGATCAAAAACACTCAAATTACATGTTTTTGGTAATGTTATTCTGTTTCTCCATAAAGGGTGTTTTGCCTGCGTTTTAGCGATTTGGTATGTGAGGAGTTAAAAAAAATTAAAGACAATTTCTTCGTAAAAGTTGGTTTTATTCCCATGTAATGTGATTGTTCAGCTTTTTAGTGCTTTGTTGAAGATCACGCTCAAACACTAAAAAGACACTTTTTGGTAATGTCATTTTTTTTTTTTTTTTGCCACATGAAGGTAGTTTCGCATGTAATTTGGCATTTTCGTAACTAAGAATGTGAAAAACACTCAAAATACACAATTTGGTAAGGTAGTTCTGTTTATTGATTAAAAGTGTTATTCATGCATTTGATGATTTTGGTATGTAACAAATTTCTCTATATACACACGAGTTTTTGCGTTTATTGCCTTGTGGTTCTTTTAAAACTATAAAACACTCATTATACACGTTTCTCGTAATGTCCTTTTGTTTCCTCATATAGAGTGCTTTACATCCATTTTTGCATTTTTTTGTAGGTAGCAAGCTCAAAAACACTCAAAACATATCTTTTTGGTAATATTATTCTATTTCTTCATATAGATTGGTTTGCATCTGCTTTAGCGTTTTTCTACGTAAAGCACTGAAAAGACACGTTTTCAGTAATTTTCTTTTGGATTCCCATACAGACTTCCATATTATTCATTGTTTTGGTGCCTAACATACTGAAAAACAGGCAAAAGACAGTTTTTCAGGTAAAGTCGTTTAATTTCCCCATATAGGTGGCTCTACATGCACTTTAGGGTTTGGTACATAACGGTCTGAAAAAAAGCTAAAATTAACTTTTTTTATATTCTTTTTTCACATAATTTCCCTAAATTTTGCCAGAATTTTGGCATCTCGGTACCTATGAAGATCAATAACAAAAAAAAATGCTATTTTTTCAATTTTTTTTTTCTCTATAAAGAGTGATATTTGTGGTTTAAGCCTTTTGGTAGTTAAGGAACGTAAAAACACTCATAATACTCGTTTCTCGTAATGTCGTTTTGTTTCCTAAAGATAAGATTCTTTGCATGTATTTAAGCGTTTTTATAGGTAACATGATCAAAAACACTTAAAATATATCTTTTTGGTAATGTTATTCTATTTCTTCATATTGGTTGGTTTCCATCCGTTTTAGCGTTTTTGATGTGTTTTTGAGCTTGTTACCTACAAAAAACGCGAAAATGGCTGCAAAGCACTCTATATTGGGAAAGAAAAAGACATTAAGAGAAACGTGTATAATGAGTGTTTTATGGTTTCACAAGAACCACAAGGCAAAAGACGCAAAAAACTCGTATATATGGATAAGTTTCTTAGATACCAAAATGCTGAAACTCATGAATAACACTC